>NC_141823.1:5558756-5858756 GCF_982586985.1 Callionymus lyra
CAACTGTTCTAATGAAACATCATTTTTAAACTGATGGCGCCACCTACTGACCTCTGAATAACATGACACTGTTTCATGAAGCTTCATCAACACATCACTACTTTATATGGTTGACTGAGAAACATCTAATCTACAAATTAACAAAAATCTAGGTTGATGGTAAGAGGTTAAACTTTATTTGTTATCAGTTTATTGATTTCACTTTTATTTTATCTTTTGTTGCTTATACTAAATTAATTCATTTTATTAGAATTGTTTGCTCCATTTAAAAAAAATAATATTTAGTCAGAACATTGATGGTCAGGATGGAGCAATCAAGTCTCTGACTTGGGAATGTCTCATAATTCCAGGGAGAATGGAGTGACAGATGAGGAGTTGGTTAAACAAATATGTTTTTAACCACAAGTTGATTATTTACTAGTTTTCAACTCACCGTCTTTCACTAGGGAATAAAAAAAAAAACAAGTTTCTATTTCCACCACGAGTCACTCGACGACAGGTCACGTCAAAATGGAAGAACGTCAGCGTCTTCTCTCGTGTCTAATGATTCATAAATGTTTAACGGCAGGATTGAGCGTCTGTGTCTCGGTGTTGGTTTCCTTCAGACAAAGAAACATCAAACCTAAAGTTCCTGAAACAGATGGATTTACACATTTATTTTTTTTAAAGCCAGGGACATGATTTAAGGTTTTATTGGACAGTTGACGCTCTCTTTGTTCAAAATATTATGAAACTTTGTGACCATATGAGCTTAAATAACTTATAAAATATATATATATATATATATATATATATATATATATAAAAAAAATATATATATATATATATATACTGTATATATAGAATAAAAAAATAAACAATTAAAAAAAAAATATATATATATATATATATATATACAGTATATATATATATATATATATATATATATATATATATATATATATATATATATATATATTTTAATTGTTTATTTTTTTATTCTTTATTCTTCTGAAAATAAAACATATGACTTAAGTAAGTAATTTGTATTTATATAGTGCTTTTCCAGACCAGGGTCACAAAGCGCTTAAACAATCATGTAACAGATATAATCTTGTAATTTTCCTTTACTATATTTCACATAATACATTATTTTTATCCTAATTATCTGCTTTTAAAATTCATTCTACCAAAAATTAACTTAAGTAAAAAAGCGTTGTTTATTGGGAGAATGTATGTATTAGTGTTGAAAGCTAAAATTAATAGCCCTATTGTTTTGATTTGATTTTTTATTTTCATTTTTAAAGTAATAAATATTGTTTTACTAAAATACACCTTATATTTAAATGCTTAAATAACCATATAACTAACAATATGACACATATTGTTCATTTAATTATATTTTTAAATCAATCACAGCTTTAAAAAGATCGTGGGGGCAGCAGCTTCACTAAAGTTTATATATCACAAAATATAAATCAATTAAACACCTGTTTTTGTTTATTTGCGTGTTCATTTCAAACTTAATTTGTCCTCAGTACTGCTGTATTTACACACTAATCATAGACTTTTCTACTTTACTAAAACAATCATCAACTTAATATTTCTAAATGCTCTTTTTACTAACAATAATGATGATTAATGAATGATTTATTTATTTTATTTTATTTTCTTAAATCAAATAATGTATGTTTAAAGTAGGTTTCTATTAGCGACAGGTTCATGAGGCTTCATGATACTGCGTCGATACAGTGTCTTCATTTCAAAAGACCACTAGATGTCACTCTCTGCTTTATAATCTTTGACTCTGATCTACTAATTCAATGAAATATCATTTTCACTGAGGGTGACATCTAGTGGTCTTTCAAACTGTATCGTGATACAGCATCAGCTACTTCATGAAGCCTCATCAACACATCATCAGTTTCTATTTAATACCTCACTGTCCTTTGATGAATTCAAGATGAAATAACGGTGAAATATATTCATATTTCGACTCCTTTATGTGGATTCTTCAGAATTCCAGGAAGTTTTTCCGAGCGTGTGGTTTCAGGAAGAATAGATAAAGGAAAGTTGGGGCGCCTCTGAAATTACAGCCGATAGCAGCAAATCTCTGGGCTTTGATCTGTCGTCCTAAAGTCAGACAAACAGCTTCTCGCGGCGCTGCATCTCATATTCTCTCAGAGTCATCTTCATTTCTCTCTGGCTGGTCAGTAATCTCTATCCAGAGACGCTTTGAAGATATTGCTCCCGTCTTCTGGCAGACAGTAACAGATGTAAAAGCCCGCTCGCGGCCCGCAGCTATCAGTTTAGGAATAACAAAAGGAGCGAATATGGTGGGATTGTTTGGCTTTTGTTCTATCCTCGTAACAATGAATGGTGCAGTAAAACCAATTTCCAAAAACAATCTCCCGACTCTGACACTAAGCTGTGGTACAAGCAATATCGTCCAACAGTGGCGGAGCTGTGATCTTTTCCTTTTTTCCTTTTATGACTCGCTAGCAAAGTCATTTGGTTCTTTTATTCATTTCGTGCACTTGTTTCCTCTCCTGAACAGTTTGACTTGAATTATTTGAGGGCGTTAGAAGGAGTCGTATGGAACGTAATAGACGGATCGCTCTCTCGCTTTTTTGCTCCATCGGCAACACGATTCATGCAGGTGCAAATATAAGTTTTAAAGGTACCAAAGTGATTTTACAAGAGACAAACTGTAGGTAGAATTATATTTGAGTGGAAATGAGCCGCTCTAGTAGAAGAACTCACATTTCCCTTAAAACTCTGCATTTGCTGCCAGTTTCTTTCTGGATCATTTTAAAATTCTGGTTCTTACTTTCAGATCTATTCATGGTCAGACCTTCCATCAGTGATCTGATCCAGACTTACACCCCAGCTCGGGCTCTGAGGTCTGTGGATCAGAATCTACTAATGGTTCCTGAACTTCCGGACCAGAGGAGAGAAATCCTTCCAGGGTGTCGCTCCTTTTAACTCTGTATTGTTTTTTTTGTGTAAGCGATTTGTGACCCTGGTCTGTGTAAGACGCTTTGAAAGACACGCCTCCATGTCCTGGTAACGTACAGTTCCTGTTCTGATCTGTAACTGTTGCAGCAGAGGACCACACGGTGATGCAGGAGGTGATGATGGACTCCACAATGGCAACTGCACCAGCATCGTCCATGGTAGGTGGAATTTTCTCCACGGATGCAGGAAGTACATCCTCTTCTGGGCCTTCTTCATGATGAAAAACTGATGTTCATCTCCTGCTTCAGATCTCAAGTGAAGACCAGGTGACGGATAAACTCTTCAATGTCAACATAGCTGGAACTCTCCGAAAGTCACCAGGTCACCAGTCGATCCACCTCCGATCTGTAGATGGACTCGTCCCCATCTGATATAAGTCGGATCAGAGTAGCGTCGTCCGCAAACTTGAGGAGCTTAACAGTCTTGACTTGAGGTGCAGCTGAGGAGAAGAGCAAGGGTGAAAGAACACAGCCTTGAGGGCTACCAATGATGACGGCCCGAAAGCTACTGTATGTATCTAACAAAAATGTATCTCCATGAAAGACCACTAGATGTCACCCTCAGTGAAAATTATGTTTCATTTCAGTAGATCAGACTCAACGATTATAAAGCAGAAGTGACATCTAGTGGTCATTTAAAATGATGACAATGTATCATGATACCTCATCAGCTGTTTCATGAAGCCTCATCAACCCATCACTAGAACTACCTGTTGTCTTTTCCTGTAAATCCAAATATCAAATATATATAGATTTACTAATATATACCAAATATATATTAGTAAATCACATAAAAGAAGAGGGTTACTTGCTGTCCCAGCTAGCAAGGGTCATCCAGGTTGGAGTAAAAACTGTGACCATGAGCTCTGTGAAGATCACTGTCACCGATGGTTCAGATATAACTCTCAAGATGTTAAAACACGCGAGGGAGTCGTTAATTTTTCAACAGAAATTAATTATTGACCGAGTTTTGTCCTTTTAAGTGAATATAAGAACCCGACTGGCTGTTTGTCTTTGAAAAGTTTGGAGACGGAATGAAGGAGACGCTCAGAAGTATTAATAAAGTTTTCTTCCGGAGGAAGTTGAGCGCTGGTGCTGATCTGTGGCCCGCCTTGTTCTAAACTTTGAAGCGAAGCGACGGCACGTCCGTGGTCAAGGCTGACGAATGAGCCTTGCTCAGGGACGACGCGTCTCTGAAGGTAATTGAACCCGAGACCTTCCGATGGCGGAGCTACCACTCAACCTCCGCCGATACGACGGCCTTCATTATCAGTTTGGCTGATTGCTGTCAAGCCAACGTGATGGAAGCTCAGAAGCACGACTGTGATTCTCGCTGAGCTGAACCAGGACTTCTTCTAAGACACAAGGTGCTGGTTTCATCCATCATGGGAGGATTTGTCTCGCTCAAGGATGTGACCATACTCCTTATTAAACTAAGTTATCTAAATATTCTTTTATTTTTTTGACGTCCATTGCCTTGTCAACAATTAATCTTAAACTTCATTCATTAATTTCTCTAATATAATTCATACTTAACCTTAGTGTATCAGTTCTGATCGTTATTGAGTTATTGATAGTAATTATTTTCATTTAATTTAATACAATTACATTTAAAATACAATTAAATAAAATAATAATTAATAATAACATATTGTGTATCAATTTCCTTGACTCACAGTGGCAAGTTGCACACACATTTAACTGAGTTTAACGTTACTAAAACCCAACACCTGGAAACTCAAAAGACTATATTGTCTACATGGCAACACAATCAGGAAGTGGATTCAGCTTCTTACAATGCAATCATTTTGCAGTACCTTAAATTAATCAGTACACGTTTAAAGTTTTGGGGAGTTATAAGGTTTCTTTCTTTAGCTAACATGTTATATAAGTTTATTATAAAAAGATACTCAACCACCTAACCTGTAAAAATAAAGGAACTACGGAAATATTCAGCAAAACTCACAAAAAACAGCCATAGTTATCTATAAGGTTAGATATTACTGCGTAATATTAGTACATCTTAAATAAATGTCGGTGCATGTCGGCTGTATCTTAATAAAACAAATTAACCACTGAGAAAAAAAAACATTGTTGATCGTCCGCACCCGGCCAAAGATCGTAAAATGTTTAAAAAAGTTAAGAGGTACTGTATGTGATCTAGAAAATGACAATAAACTAAGACAAACTAGTGTTTTTTATAATATTTACATCTCTATTAACGAAGAAAATACTAACATTTGTAGCTGGGTGATTTATGGTTGTAGCCGCCATTGATTTCAGTCTTGATGTGCAAGGTATTCTGGGATAGCTTTACTACCACGGTGGTAGTCCAGGTCCCGGAGAATCTCAAAAAGTGAGGAAGCTATGGTCCTCACTCTCTTCCTCATTCCTCTTTTGCATATTGGGACAGTCCTCGCTCTTCACGGGAGCACATTTTTTAAAATTTTATTTTGAGCTTGATGATCGAGTTTGAGGATTTAGGAGATTAATGGGATGGACCAAAAAACCCTCCAGCATGATCAAGGTCTGCCCCAGGGCCTCCCCCCATTTCCCTGTTTTATCTATCAATATTTGACCATGAGAGAAGGGGTCACTCTGACCTAGAATCACAAAAACATGATTTTTTTTTTTTGGTAAAGACTGGTTACACCAAGAGGCCGAATATCTGGTTTTATGAAATGAACTGAGATAACACTTCATTTCAAAGAAAATCATGTAACACCTCCTGGAGACATTCAACTGTGAATCTCTATAAAATATGTCTGTTGATTTGAATCGATGTCCTCGTCTCTCCGGCCATCCTTCAACACCACTCTGACTACAGCGTCCACCGCGGCGCTACATCATTGGGCTTCTCCTTGCGCAGGTGGTTCCACTCTGAATCTCTCCTGGATGACTTAGCTTGTCGCCTTATCTTGAATGAGTTTGAGAACCATTTTTCAAAGCGTTTTGAAGCCTCGAAAACTGTTCGGGCATCATGAAGAAAAAGAAATTCCTCTGAGTGAGATCTGCGGTATTTCAACTGTGAAGGATTGGCCGGACAGAACTTGGGGTGGTACAGTATATCTATAAGAGGATCCCTATGGAAACATTGACTACATAAAGGTATCATCACAGGACTTTAATTCCACACTGCCATATTGTGGAGCTCTCATGCTTCAGGGACTAACCTGGAGAAAAAAAAATGTAATAATTGCATGAGAGCAATATTTATCACACGATATAACTATTCCCACTGACACTGGAGCAGACTTTATCCCTCCAAGCCATCTGCACGAAAGGGAGCGCCATGCACCGAGTGACCATAAAATCCACCGTTCACCCGAGCATGTAATACAATACTTTGAACCATTGTAGGGATTATGGATTTTGGCCAGCTCATACAGAAACCTAGCCTCCTCGTACATGGAGATTTACCACGGATCCGGGAGAGGAAGCTGGGCAAATATTATATACACTTCATCACGCCATTATCCCCGGCACCGCACAGAACGCTGTGAATCCACATTTCATATTAAAGGAGAAATCAATAGGTTCGTTCTCGAGAGGGTTCTGGCCCTAATGGAACTGTAGCTCCCGTTTACGTGGCAGTCAGCTTTGCTTTCTTTTCATAAAGGTGGGCATTCTATTCAATTAGACTCATTGATAGCACACAAAGTCCAGTCGGGCGACAGAATATATTACCTCCCAGCGTAGAGATCTGACTTGTTATTATCAGACTTCTGTTTTTTTTTTTTTTTTATAGCTCTCTGGAAGTCTGAAATAGGGTTACTATTTCAGTTTTTAACAAGATGAAAGTGGTATATGGAAAATTGATGTCTTTGTTAAAGAGCAGTTTGTATGGTAAACGTGAGACATCGTATTTTGAACATGAATGTGTAACGCTGAATTCTTGCGACGTTAAAATTCAACTTTAAATTAGAAAAACCCATCAAATTTCAAGTTTTTATTTTACAAATGCATGAATTTATTTTGAGTAAAATCCAATGTGTAAAACAAGTTATTGTAAAAAATAAATCTGCAGTGTAAGCACATGTTATTGTAGCCTGTGCTCTCCAGCCTGTTTGTGTTTGTGTTTCTGTTGTGTTGTGTTAAATAACTACTGGAGAACTTAAGTGGATCTTTTTTTTATGGTGGAGAAACCGTTTATTTTCCTCAGCCAACTGCAGATCGACAGCGATCACTGCTGTTAGCAACAGAGCTATTAGAACAGAGCTAACACAATTAGCTACGGATTAGCTAAAAAAAAAATAAAAAATAACACATATAGATGACACAAAACAAAGTACAATATGTTTTTCTCCACGTAAATATCGGTAGAGATTTCACTTAAAAGAACATAACGGGGTTTTTAATCAAATAATACATAAAATGTTACAGAGCAACAATGAACTGTGGCGTACCCGCGGATAGATAGCAATCACTGCTGTTAGCAAGTTCAACAGAGCTAACACAATTAGCCACCGATTAGCTAAACATACGGTCAAAAATAACACACATAGATGACACAAAACAAAGTAAAATATGTTTTTCTAAGTGTAAATAACGGCAGAGAGTTCACCTAAAAGAACATAACTGTGTTTTTTTTAATCAAATAATTCATAGAACGTTACAGAGCAACAATGAACTGAGGGTCAGCTGCGGATAGATAGCGATCACTGCTGTTAGCAAGTTCAACAGAGCTAACACAATTAGCCAGCGATTATCTAAACAGACAGACTAAAATAATACAGATAGATGACACAAAACAAAGTACAATATGTTTTTCTCCATGTAAATAACGGCAGAGAGTTCACTTAAAAGAACATAACTGTTTTTTATCAAATAATACATAAAATGTTACAGAGCAACAATGAACTGTGGCGTACCTGCAGATGGAGGGCGATCGCTGCTGTTAGCAAGTTCAACAGAGCTAACACAATTAGCCACCGATTAGCTAAACAGACAGTATAAAATAACATACATAGATGACACAAAACAAAGTACAATATGTTTCTCCAAGTTAAATAACCACAGAGAGTTCACTTAAAAGAACATAACTGTGTTTTCTTAATCAAATAATACATAAAATGTTACAGAGCAACATTGAACTGTGGCGTACCTGCGGATAGACAGCGATCACTGTACGCGAAACACAGCGTCGTCAATGAATGCCTTGACGGGTTGCTACACAGGACATAAAGCCAGTAAATACCTTTTTAATTTCAGGTCAATTGTGTCACCTTGTGGCGAAACAAAATCACTAAGTTAAATAAAAATCCAATGTTTAAAAATTAAACGTATAGGAATGTCAGTGAAAATAAATGTAGAGTGGTTCGGTGAGTCAGTTTGCTTTATTTGTGGACTACTTCCTGTGACTTTTTGAGTTCTTTCTGTAGACATTTTCTGTGTAGAAGACTCGTCACACTATCATTCAACACTTTTAATTAGACTTAGATTTAAGGAAACTCAAGACGTTCGGGAAAACAAACTCCCAGGTTAAAAGAATTACCGCAAGTGCTGAATTTAGGAAGTACCTTTCCATTTAAATGCTTTCTTAGTTACCTACACGTGCCAAAAAAGCACTCAGAGAGTCCGGAAAGTTGCCAAGTTGACGACCCAGAACAATGTTCTTGCCTTGATTGTAAGAAATACTGAGATACCTCCATATCTGAAGGTCTCATCGCATGTGTGAATTATCTTGAGATGGACTTTTTTTTTCTTCAATATTCTGATATTCTAAACGACTGATGCTCTTCTAATATAAACAGAAGAAAGAATTGCTGAGATTCAGAAATGACGATCGGTGATGCGGTGTATCCGAGGTGGACGTGGTACCTCGAGTGACGGGAGATCAGTCATCGCACAAAGCGACGGCGAATACATAACTGTCGTGCGCGGCACCGGCTAATACGTTTGAAATAGATCACTCAAGCTGCAGAAGAATAAAAGTCAGCCTGGCGTTAAATTATCTGGCCTTACCTCGAGGAATCCTGATCAATCTCAACAATAAATATGTGAAAGTCTATTTGAATAATGAAGTCAATTATTGCAAAAAGGGCAAAGAAGCGAAAAAGAAAAAAAAAGAGTGGCAGGAAAGTAAATGGTTTGTAAAAGTATTTCACCACTGGACCTTGTCCTGCTGGTAAATTGAAGTCCTCTCGTCTTGTTTTCACCGAAAATAAAAAACAAGAAAAATAACATGTACAGTTATATTTGAGGATTTTAATCATACTAATAGTAATTAAATATTGTTTCTCTGTTGCTACTTCTCTTTCCTGTTACTTACTTTTGCACATTCATCTTTACAAAGAGTTTTATCTTTATATACAAAGATTTTTGGGGGAATAACATAGTCCTATTGGAACATTATATCGACCGGTTTTATGAGGCAGTGTCGTGGTTGTCAGAGCTCAGTAGGTGGCGCTCTCAGGTTCAAATATATGAGAGGTTTTGTTGATTTTTGTTGTGGCGGTAATACAATTTAGCTAAAGGGCCACACTACTGACTGTGACTGGGGCCCTTAAACTAATAGAAAGAAGGAACAAAACCTTAACTTAAAGAAAAATGGAAAAGAAAATATAAAAAAATTCCAAGACAATTAATTACAAATCCAAATAAACTACAATTGTTATTTAACTTATATAATTATATTATAAAAAACCCAAACTAAATGTATTTTTTGAATTAACGTCGGAAAAATAATCACAAAAAGAACAAATAAAAAGCCCTACAAACTTATATATGTTACTGTGTTGTGATACGTTGAATTGCATAATAAAATAAAAATAAATTAAAATTGTTAGCTTAGAGTCAATATGCTTTTGATGTTAGAACTTGAACATGTCTTCTATTATAACTAAGTAAGTAAAATGATTGAGGATAACATATATAAAATAATCACATAAAAATATATTTCTTTTGTAATAAATTCTGGTGTTCATTACTTTCTCAAGTACAAAATCTCGTTGACTAATTTAACTTTTTCACACAAATATATAAATAAATAAATATTTTTATCCAGTAAAACAAAGGTTAATTAATGGTTTGAATATAAATTATAGAAAAACTTAATGTTTTTAAATTCACTTAACAATTCAACATATCATTTCAGTATAAAAATAACATTGTAAAATGAAGAATGTCCCCAAGTTATTAATTAAAAGTTAATACATTTTAAATCAACTAAGTTCTTAGTTCACTGTCAGAAAAGGATGATCAGTTTTATAGTTTAACACATAAATTCTGTAGAATGCGGCCCTCCAGAGGTAAGTGGTCTTCTCACCTCTTAACTCAAAATCTGGATCTATTCTCACTTCACCAACTTCCCTTCCTCTTCCACCATCAGCGGCCACATCTCCAGATAATAAATACTCATCTGAAAAGTGTTCCGGGTGTTTCTTTGGAAACCCGGAGTCCTAATAAATCCCTAAACCCCTCGATTGAGGAGGATGAAGAAGCGTGGATTTAATTACCCCTTGTGCTTTCAACGCTGTTCACGCGACATTGCGAGTGTGCGCCGGGGAATTTGCTGTTCAGGAGACATTGATTAATTATGCCACACACAATTAGCCCATCAAATGGAGTGTGTCCTCCTCTCCTGTGGAAAAGGTGATGTCAGAATTATATGGGGCATTAGGCAGTCGAGGCTCCTTGTATTTTCTTAGAGATCGGATGAAAGTACCGAAGAAAAAAAGACTTACAGGCTTTTTTTTTCTATGAGTAGTGGATGGCGGGGACCTCAGGGGGGCGGGGGGGAGCTGGGACTAACCGATCCTTTTAGAAAGATGTCAATACTGATAGCCATCACTGTTTGCACTCTCAGCAGGGTCCGGGGCCCGCCTGTAATCTCTGTTGGCGTCCCCCGGTGATTGAACGACAGGATGACAGTGGGACAAATTAACAAAAGCTGCCCCAGTCGTTCTCATCCCGGAATGTAAATTGACTCCCGACTAGACTGATGTGTGACGGCTCTTTACGTCGTCTCTGGTCTCGATCTTCCTGACCTTCTGAAGAGTATTAGTTTGGGTCCGATGTTGCTGTTTATTAGCGATGTGTCGATGAGGCTTCATGAAGCAGCTGATGCTGTATGACGATACAGTTTAAAGACCACTAGATGTCACCCTCGGTAAAAAAAATGATGCCATGTTTCATTGAATTAGTAGATCAGAGTCAAAGATTATAAAGCAGAGAGTGACATCTAGTGGTCTTTATAAATGAAGACAATGTATCATGAAACAACCGATGCGGTTTCATGAAGCCTCATTAACCCACTCTCAACGTGAACTTCAAGTCTTTGTGGAGAGTTTTTATTGTAACACACAAAACACGGCTAACTTTAATATCACAAATAGAACACATCCAGATACTACCACATAGTGATGTGTTGATGAAGCTTCATGAAACAGTGTCATGTTGTTCAGAGGTCAGTAGGTGGCGCCATGAGTTTAAAAATATGTTTCATGAGAACAGTTGTTCGAGACAAAGAAAAATAGTGCAGAGGCGCCATCTAGTGGACTCTGAAGATAATGACACTGTTTCTTGAAGCTTCATCAACTCATCACTACCATCTAACAGACTCTAAAGATAATGACACTGTTTCATGAAGCTTCATCAACACAGCAATACCATCTAAGGCACTCTGAAGATAATGACACTGTTTCATGAAGCTTCATCAACACATCACTACCATCTAGTGGACTCTGAAGATAATGACACTGTTTCATGAAGCTTCATCAACACATGACTACCCTCTAGTGGACTCTGAAGATAATGACACTGTTTTATGAAGCTTCAACAACACATCAATACCGTCTAGTGGACTCTGAAGATAATGACACTGTTTCATTAAGCTTCATCAACACATCAATACCATCTAGTGGACTCTGAAGATAATGACACTGTTTCATGAAGCTTCATCAACACATCACTACCATCTAGTGGACTCTGAAGATAATGACACTGTTTCATGAAGCTTCATTAACACATCACTACCCTCTAGTGGACTCTGAAGATAATGACACTGTTTTATGAAGCTTCAACAACACATCAATACCATCTAGTGGACTCTGAAGATAATGGCACTGTTTCATGAAGCTTCATCAACACATCACTACCATCTAGTGGACTCTGAAGATAATGGCACTGTTTCATGAAGCTTCATCAACACATCACTACCATCTAGTGGACTCTGAAGATAATGGCACTGTTTCATGAAGCTTCATCAACACATCACTACCATCTAGTGGACTCTGAAGATAATGACACTGCTTCATGAAGCTTCATCAACATGTAACTACCATCTAGTGGACTCTGAAGATAGTGACACTGTTTCATGAAGCTTCATCAACACATCACTACCATCTAGTGGACTCTGAAGATAATGGCACTGTTTCATGAAGCTTCATCAACACATCACTAC
Source organism: Callionymus lyra (assembly GCF_982586985.1). Lineage (NCBI taxonomy): Eukaryota > Metazoa > Chordata > Actinopteri > Syngnathiformes > Callionymidae > Callionymus > Callionymus lyra. The sequence goes on from NC_141823.1 coordinate 5,571,156, forward strand.
CATCTAGTGGACTCTGAAGATAATGACACTGCTTCATGAAGCTTCATCAGCACATCACTACCATCTAGTGGACTCTGAAGATAATGACACTGTTTTATGAAGCTTCAACAACACATCAATACCGTCTAGTGGACTCTGAAGATAATGACACTGTTTCATGAAGCTTCATCAACACATCAATACCATCTAGTGGACTCTGAAGATAATGACACTGTTTCATGAAGCTTCATCAACACATCACTACCATCTAGTGGACTCTGAAGATAATGACACTGTTTCATGAAGCTTCATTAACACATCACTACCCTCTAGTGGACTCTGAAGATAATGACACTGTTTTATGAAGCTTCAACAACACATCAATACCATCTAGTGGACTCTGAAGATAATGGCACTGTTTCATGAAGCTTCATCAACACATCACTACCATCTAGTGGACTCTGAAGATAATGGCACTGTTTCATGAAGCTTCATCAACACATCACTACCATCTAGTGGACTCTGAAGATAATGGCACTGTTTCATGAAGCTTCATCAACACATCACTACCATCTAGTGGACTCTGAAGATAATGACACTGCTTCATGAAGCTTCATCAACATGTAACTACCATCTAGTGGACTCTGAAGATAGTGACACTGTTTCATGAAGCTTCATCAACACATCACTACCATCTAGTGGACTCTGAAGATAATGGCACTGTTTCATGAAGCTTCATCAACACATCACTACCATCTAGTGGACTCTGAAGATAATGACACTGCTTCATGAAGCTTCATCAACACATCACTACCATCTAGTGGACCCTGAAGATAATGACACTGTTTAATGAAGCTTCATCAGATAATCACTAGTTATAACTTAAAAAAGGTTTAACACTTAACAGTCTCTTTCTACTGGGGAAAAAACATGTATCTACATATATTACTACATCCTTATTACCGTTTAAATACTTTGCTTGAGTGATTAGGATGCTTTTAATACTAGTATATTTTAAGTATTATTAATAGTGAATTACTTCTCTAATTGTACTTAAGTCCTTTGGTAAATAGAGAGAAGTTAGTTTTCACTAAAGTAAATATTGAATTACTTATGCATTTCCTGTTAATAAACAGTAATTACAGTTTAAATCAACACTTTAATATTATTTTATTCAGGAAGTAAGTAAAGGTTATTTGTTAAGAACCTTTCTAGACAAGGGTCACAAAGCGCTTTAACAATCAAAAACTGGAAGTATTTCTCTCCTCTGGTCCGGAAGCGTGTTCAGGAACCATCAGTAGATTCTGATCCACAGACCTCAGAGCCCGAGCTGGGGTGTAAGTCTGGATCAGATCACTGATGGAAAGTCTGACCATGAATAGATCTGAAAGTAAGAAGCAGAATTTTAAAGTTGATCCTGAAAGAAACTGGCAGCCAGTGAAGAGTTTTAAGGATCAGAGAAATGTGAGTTCTTCTACTAGAGCGGGTCAGAATTCTAGCTGCAGAGTTTTATATGAACTGCAGAAGAGACAGATCCTTCTTGATTAGACATGAAAATAAACTGTTAGAATAGTTTAAACAACACAAACACATGGATTATAAGATCCAGATTATGTTGTGACATAATTTTTTCCTAAGTTTATAGATTTTTCTCAGTTGAAACAGTTTGTGGTCAGTTTTCTTTAGTGTTGAACTAGAGACATGTCTTTGTCAAATACAACACCCAGGTTTCTCAGGCTCAGTTAAGGGTAGAATAAGGTCACAATGAACTAGGTGTGAGTACTTTATGATGGTTAATAAGAGGATAATTTGCTGTTAATACACATATGAGTAAGTATATTATTAATAGTTAATACTGGTTCCCCATTCTAAAGTGTTACCTCATATTTATATTTTTTGTTGTTAATAAACATCTACTGTCATTATGATTATTTTTTTTATATATTTTTTTTGTATAAATTTGTGTACTTTAGTTCTTGATATATTGAGTCATATTGTCTGAACTGGTGAAATAAAGGTGTATCAATCAATCAAATATTTATGCACAGTCTGGTTTAAGCGCTGATGTCTACATGTTGTGTAGATGTGTGATGAATGTGTGTGTTTGTAAAAGAGCAGGAAGGCGAGCGAGCAGCTCCATCTCTGAAGACACATTAACACACATGGTACGACAGCTGTGGCTTCATTAATTACCTTGATTGGAAATCATGTCCGACAAGAGGGAGACAGGCATCGGTCAGGATCCGACCGTGTGTTGCTACGTGTCCGACATCTCGGCTTCTTTGACACATTCTCATGATGGTACCAACGTTTAGGTGAGTAAGAGCCAGTTGACGATATTCTACAGGAGATCTCAGGTTTGAACGGCAAGTTTGACAACTCAACGTGTCAATAATAATACATTCTTAATATTCTTTATTTATTTAAATTAATTTAATTTAAATCAGTGGAACTCTTATAGGCTGATATTTGAACATGCTCTTTGTGTGAGTGACTCACATGAAGGACGATACATTACATTGTAGAAATTATAAATACTTAACTAAATCTATAAATAAATAAATGTGGGAATAAATATAAAATTGTAAAAATAATCAAGTTAATTCTGATTTTATTCATATATAAATCCTTTATTTTTTAAATTATTTATTAATTTATTCAACTTTTTGTTCATTCACATATTTTTTCACTTTTTGTCTTTTTTTATTTTTAGTAATCGCGTGAAGTGAAATGTGTAAATAAATAAATAAAAATTGAAGTACCGGAATACATAATTAACTGTACAAATAAATAAAAGTGAAAATGTATAAATAGATGAATTAATAAATGTTTAAATAACGAAATACATAATTAACTGTACAAATAAATAAAGGCTCAAATGTATAAATACATGAATAAATAAATATTGAAATTACGGAATACATAATTAACTGTACAAATAAATAAAAGTGAAAATGTATAAATAGATGAATTAATAAATGTTTAAATAACGAAATACATAATTAACTGTACAAATAAATAAAGGCTCAAATGTATAAATACATGAATAAATACATGTTTAAATAACGGTATACATAATTAACTGTACAAATTAATAAAAGCCCAAATGTATAAATACATGAATAAATAAATATTGAAATTACGGAATACATAATTAACTGTACAAATAAATAAAGGCTCAAATGTATAAATGCATGAATAAATACATGTTTAAATAACGGAATACATAATTAACTGTACAAATAAATAAAAGCGAAAATGTATAAATACATGAATACATACATGGCTATACATACATAGTTTTTCCCAAACATATATATATATATATTAATCTATATGTTAAGTTATGTTTTTATACATGTATCTTTCTTATTTACAATTATGTCATGTATTTGGCAACAGAAGTTCCAAGACATTGCAGTTACAATGTTTTGACACTGGATGGAGCCATAAATAATATTTTCAATTTAACGTATTGTAGCTTTAACCCTGGTGGGTGTGGTTATCTTTATTAAAAAAAAAATATATATATTATAACTCCTCGGCGAATGTTCTTTAACGTCTATCATCAAACCCGTTGCGTCTCCGACGATACAAACGTGTCATGGACAAGCGTGGACGACTCTCACCGGTCGGAACGATGAGTCGCCATTTTTAAGTCGTTAAAGATGCCATTGATTGGCAGAAACGAGTGCATGTCAGCTAAATAAAGAGTGACACGAGGACGGGGACGTCGCGGCGCAAGATTAATTCCACACAAACGCTTCAAGGTCCTCACAAACACTGCACTCATCAAACCCTGTAGTCTGGGGGAAATAAAAGACTTTTCAAAGGAGACACGATGAAGCGACACATGCAGGGTCTGAGGGTTAGAATCATGTTTGTGTGTCCGGTTGACAAGGTGTCGCATGATTTCTACATCATTGCTTCAAACATTTGATGCTGTGAACAAGTTTGATGTTATTCTGTGTTGATCTTTGTATCCTTTTCTTTGATCTATGTTCTTTATATTTGAACTCTCTCATCCCTTGTTCTTTTTATTTTAATGTTGTTCTTTTTTATGAAACTATCGTCTGCTGTGAACTGAAAATCTTATTTCCTGAAGGAGATCTACAGAGGTTTTAATAAAGTCTATTTAATCTAATCTAATCTAAATTTCAGTCATCCATCATCTATTCATCCATCCATCCATTCATCATCATTTATAGATCCATCCATTCATCCATCATTTATTCATCCATCCATCCATCCATCCATCCATCCATCCATCCATCCATCCATCCATCCATCCATCCATCCATCCATCCATCCATCCATCCATCCATCCATCCATCCATCCATCCATCCATCCATCCATCCATCCATCCATCCATCATTATTTATCAATCCATCCATCCATCCATCCATCCATCCATCCATCCATCCATCCATCCATCCATCCATCCATCCATCCATCCATCCATCCATCCATCCATCATCTATTCATCCATCCATTCATCATCATTTATCGATGCATCCATTCATCCATCCATCCATCCATCCATCCATCCATCCATCCATCCATCCATCCATCCATCCATCCATCCATCCATCCATCCATCCATCCATCCATCCATCCATCCATCCATCCATCCATCCATCCATCCATCCATCCATCCATCCATCCATCCATCATCCATCCATCCATCCATCCATCCATCCATCCATCATCTATTCATCTATTCATCCATCATTATTTATCAATCCATCCATCTATCCATCCATCATCTATTCATCCATCCATCTTTGCATCAACCATCTATTAATCAATCTATCCATCCACTTATGTGTCTTGATCTTTTAAAGTATGTATTTTAACTGTGTATTGTTTTTGATTGTTAAAGTACTTTGTGTCCCTGCTCTGATAAAAGCGCTTTATAAATAGTTACTTACTGACTTACTTACCTATTTTCTGACTTACCTACTTACTTACATTCAAACACGTTTGAACATTATACTTCAAGAATAATCTCACGAAACAAATCTGGATTTTACAGATTTACATATTTCATTGTAAAAACTTTTCCTCCTCATTTTGCTCACTCTTGTGTGGATATTTATCTCAAAAAACGCATCAAAGCGTCTAAACAAACAGGATCTTCTTGGTCTAAAGCTGCAGCTTCCACAGTAACAGCGTCATCACTCTGAAGGCAGAAACCTGGGAGTTCCTCTTTAAGCATCCATTTCTCCCCAGAATGTATGTTGACACGCAGAAGTGCGGCTGTGACACCGGGGCTCTGAGAGAATAAGCGCTAATGCATTATCCAGACCCCGAAGAGAAGTAAATATCAACTCAAGTGTTCTGTTTGGTGGCAGCTCAAAAGCTTAAAGTTGTTAGCGATGCTGTGAAACGCAGCCTCCATGTTTGGCTGGAAGATTATTCTCTCGCTTTTTTTTTTTGGTCTATACAGAGAAGAAGTCCTGTAATTTCATTACCTCTCTCTCTATTTATTCATAAACATTCCCTGCGCAAGAGAGACGTTTTTGTTGAAATTGGATTTCACATAAAATTTGATGATGGAGCTGTTGGTCCTTTTTCTGAAAATGTACTCTCCGTCCTCCTTGAAGTAGTGATGGTCTGATGAAGCTTCATGAAACAGTGTCATGTTGTTTCGAGGTCAGTAGGTGGCGCCATCAGTCTAAAAATGATGACATTTTTCATTAGAACAGTTGTTTAAAACAAAGTAAAATAGTGCAGAGACGCCATCTAGTGGACTCAGAAGATATTGACATTGTTTCATGAAGCTTCATCAGACCATCACTACCTAAGGAAAAGTGAGGTCTTTAATCAACATGGAGGGTCAGTCGGTAGTTGTTGTAGTGTTGAAAATAATCTGTTGATACAGGGCTAACGATACGATATATTGTGAAACTGTAGTAACGAGGATATATGTGTAGTTTTGTCGAGTACTTGACTCTGGTGTTGTGATAGTGTAGTAACGAGTATATATGTGTAGTATTGTCGAGTACTTGACTCTGGTGTTGTGATAGTGTAGTAAGAGTATATATGTGTAGTATTGTCGAGTACTTGACACTGGTGTTGTGATAGTGTAATAACAAGTATATATGTGTAGTATTGTCTAATACTTGACTCTGGTGTTGTGATAGTTTAGTAACAAGTATATATGTGTAGTATTGTCCAGTACTTGACTCTGGTGTTGTGATAGTGTAGTAAGAGTATATATGTGTAGTATTGTCGAGTACTTGACACTGGTGTTGTGATAGTGTAATAACAAGTATATATGTGTAGTATTGTCTAATACTTGACTCTGGTGTTGTGATAGTTTAGTAACAAGTATATATGTGTAGTATTGTCCAGTACTTGACTCTGGTGTTGTGATAGTGTAGTAACAAGTATATATGTGTAGTATTGTCAAGTACTTGACTCTGGTGTTGTGATAGTGTAGTAACAAGGATATATGTGTAGTTTTGTCGAGTACTTGACTCTGGTGTTGTGATAGTGTAGTAACGAGTATATATGTGTAGTATTGTTGAGTACTTGACTCTGGTGTTGTGATAGTGTAGTAAAAAGTATATATTTGTAGTATTGTCAAATACTTGACTCTGCTGTTGTGATACTGTAGTAACATGGATATATGTGTAGTATTGTCGAGTACGTGACTCTGGTGTTGTAGTATTTACAGACCACATGACTCTTGACAAAGTCGTAACTGCTTTCATTTGTTTTCAAACCAAAATGTGTCCAAACTACAGATTCAAAAGCTGCTGGAGTCACTGTATCCTCTCGTCCTCAGTCATCGCTAGGATTTTATTAATTTGTTTTAGCTGTGGAGGCCATAATAACTGCTCCCATCTAGCGGCCGGATGTTTATTGCAACATAGAAATTAATAAATGCTTTAAATATTAACATGTTAATTGTAAAAAATATATATATATATTGATTTCATACATTATCTATTTAGATAAAAATCATGAAAGACTGAAAATACAGTGCTGTTGAATATTGATTTGGTATAGTGAAAAAAATTAAGAACATTTTACCTTTTTTTTTCATACAGACATTATTGAAACATAAACAATTCAAGAAACATTATTACAATTTAAAATGTTTTATTTGTATTTTTTGAAGGAAAACACACACTGTTTAATAACAAATCCTTGAAAACGGCATCATGATGTACACGTGTATCTTCATTTTCTCGAGCTGAAACCTCATGTTTCCTCCCACTGTCCAAAAACCTACAAAAGTTGATTGAGAACTAGAAATTGTCTGAAGGTGTGATTTTGTGAAACATGTTGACCCTAAGATAACACAAGGGATACCACAAACACATTTGTCTTTGGGCCTTCGTGGTCACCTTGACCCTGAGATAACATAAGGGATACCACAAACACATTTGTCTTTGGGCCTTCGTGGTCACCTTGACCCTGAGATAACATAAGGGATACCACAAACACATTTGTCTTTGGGCCTTGTGTTTCCCTATTCTCGGGGTGCCCTCCCCCCCCGCCTCTTGCCCAGAGTAGCTGGGATAGACTTGCGACCCTGCTAACGCTATCAATGTAAAAAAATGAACTAATGGATCAGATTTAAATGAATGAAGGTTTATCTTATTGGATAAAATCATTGGTTTTGTTGATTTTACTGCTTGTATTCATGACTAAATAAAGCCCTTTGTGTGTCTGTGATCGGATCCTCCATGTTTGGCTTAATCGATTATTTTATTAAACCCAGGATGACTGCCGTCCCGTCTCTAATTTCATTACCCGTCACTCTATTTATTTATTTACATTTCAACGTCGATGCGTTTCAATACGACGTGCACTTAAGTTAGTGTAGTATATATGTGTAGTATTGTACAGTACTTGACTCTGGTGTTGTAGTATTTACAGACCACATGACTCTTGACGAAGTCGTAACTGCTTTCATTTGTTTTCAAACCAAAATATGTCCAAACATCAGCTTTAAAAAGTTGCTAGACTCACTGTATCCTCTCGTCCTCAGTCGTCAATAGCATCTCACAGGAATTTATTGTTGCTTTTGCTGTGGAGGATGTGATGACTGCTGCCATCTAGAGGCCGTAAGTTTAATTTCAACAGAAAAATGATCAAACACAGTGAATATTTGCATGTTAATTTTAAATAAAAAAATATTTTATTTTATTTTAAACTATTAACCATAAACTATTATGTGTCTGTAATCAGAGCCTCCATGTTTGGCTAAAATATTATTTAATTTATCCAATGGACGAATGCCATCCCGTGTCTAATTTCATAACCCGTCACTCTATTTATTTATTTACATTTCAACGTCGATGCGTTTCAATACGACGTGCACCTAAGTTCACCTTAACATACTCAAGTTACGCAACATTTGAAAAACCGTGTTCCACCGGATTCAAGCGCATCTGGGTCAATTGAATAATTTGGGATTTAATCAGGCTTGGGTTGGGATCAGCACCGCGGCTCGTACTCCGGGCATCAGTGTCAGGGATCAAATAGGGAAGAGGGTTGACGTGCCAAGTTGAGAGAACTCCATCAGGCGCCGGGATGGAAAAAAGGCCTAAAGTAGCTTATCTGTTTGATCTCTGAATCCTTCGGTTCCACTCGGCGACGCTGCCGTGTTTCCTCTGTGACGCTGCGGCCCTCGGAGGTACGCAGCGTTTCACTGTTTTATCCCTCTCGGAATCCCCCCTTCTCATCACCGCCAGCTTGTGATACAAGCGTCCTGGTAAATGGGCTCCGGCAGCCGATCGACTGTGGAGCGTCGGCCAAAGTAGGCTAATTTCACTCAATGGTGCGTGAGAAGATGTTCAATGGAGCGACTGAGCCTCGCGATATGATTGTCGTCCTCACTGTACGACGCCATATGCTGGCTCCGGTAGAAATGTGTGAAAATAGTCTTGAATTCCACGTTTATTCAAGTCTATGTATTCATTTATTTTAGTTGCTTTTACTGTATTTATCCTTTACTTACTCGTAATTATAATTTAGTTATTTTTGAATGGTAAAAAAAAGCATATTTTATTTTTATTCCATTATTATTTTTGTTTGTTTGTTTTTTGCCTACAAGTCTTTCATTGGGATAAGACGATGTATTTTATGAACTCTGTGTTAGATTTAATATAATTTTTTTTAACCCTTGTGTTATCTCTGGGTCAAGGTCAACGACCTCCCTGGCTTCCATAAATACCTATGCAGTGGTGGAGCTCGTTGACCTTGACCCAGAGACAACATAAGGGATACCACAAACTCATTTCTTTTTGGTCCGTCGGGTCACCTGAGATAACACAAGGGATACCACAGACACATTTGTTTTCGGGCCTTCGGGTCACCTTGACCCTGAGATAACACAAGGGTTTATTCTACTAATAATTTCAACATGTTGTCGGATTATTTATTTTTTAAATTCACAACAATCTTTTTTTTTTTTTTTTAAATAATCATTGTCTATTTTAAATGTATTAATGTTAACATTGAGATCGGAAAAATTTACTTCATGAATACTGTCCGATTTTTTGTTCTCCCAATAGTTCACCTTTTTATTCTAGTATATTTTTATTAAATGTTCTGAGAAATATATTTTCCTTTTTCTTTTCTAGTTATTAATCATCTGTCTTTTTGACATTTCTGTATGTTCTGCCTTGCGTAGTGTTTTCTTTTGAAGACTTTTGTTTTGGTACTGTTCTCAAATTCTGGTTTGTGGACCACTAGTTATTGTTCATCTACCAAAAAAACAAACACTTGTGTTTCTTAACAATAACATAAATTCAATTAAAAAAATATATATATATAATTAAAAGGTTTATATAATTTAAGGGATTATCCCCTCAGATTATAGTTTTCATGCCTTCTACTTCTAAAACCACTGGCGGGGATCGTTTGTTTTTCAAAACAAAAGAGATTATAATTCTTAATGTACAATTAACATTTACAATTTAAATTGTTGTGGTCAAGGGGACATGAAGGCCGGAAAACAAATGTGTGTGTGGTATCCCTTGGGTCTTCTCTAGGTCACCGTGAACAACCTCCCTGGGTCCCATAAATACATTTGCAGTGGTGGAGATCGGTCACCTTGAAATTGAGACAACATAAGTGATAAACCTAGAATTAAAAAATTAGAGATGGTCAAAACAATGACTAATGTTTTTTTTTATTTTATTTTTTTTACATCATATTCATTATTTTTTGTCTTGTCTTTTTTGTCAATTTTTAAATCGAGATAAGAGGATTTCCTTCAAAAGATTATGTTTTATGTTTGAACTGTTTTTAGTTAGACCATGAAAAGCTCTGAAAGTAAGAACCAGAATTTTAAAGTTGATCCTGAAAGAAACTGGCAGCCAGTGAAGAGTTTTAAGGATCAGAGAAATGTGAGTTCTTCTACTAGAGCAGCTCAGAATTCTGGCTGCAGAGTTTTGTATGAACTGCAGGCGAGACACATCCTTCTTGTTTAGACACAAAATAAACTGTTACAATAGTCTTAACGACACAAACACATGGATTATAAGATCCAGATCGTGTTGTGACAACATTTTCCTGATTTACTACTTAACAGGTGGAAAAAAGGAAAAAAAATAAAGTTCTTTTATTTTTGGTTGAACTTCTGTCATGAGTCAGTGTTGCATAATTCCTCCTGCAACATTGAAATCTACGACACAAAGACAGTGATTAAAAGCAACATTTTTATTTTGTGTATACAACAAAGCTACAGCAAATGTTTGTTTCCTTTTCAAACGGTTCCTTTTGATCTATGCGACTCAATTTACTGGCTTGTAAATGTTTACAATCTCTATCAGGAATCTATTTGCAGTGTAATCAAAAGTTTTGTGGGTAAATGATTCTTCCAGGACGTCGATGTTTCTTGTAAAACCCACTTAGTCACAGACAATCGAGCGGCGTCGCCATGACGACCAGCCCTATACACAAATGATATACGTCAGCTAATTGGAAAAAAGCTCTCGGCAGTTGATTGGGAAATTGTTTTATGAACTGTGAACCTCAACGAAGGGCGTTTTCGCGAGATCGTCGAGGCTCACTCGGTACTTTCCTCTCTCGTCAGCTGTTGTCGTAGCTACGGTAACATGCTACACAACACACACACACGCACAAACACACAGATCTGATTTACCGTTTGGTACACATTGTGCTGACACTGAAAGTCACGCCACGCATCAGAGGACCTGATGAATAGGCACCGACTAGAAGTTCCGCTCGGCTTGTAACGCCATGATTTATGCGGGTTGTGAAGCTCTTTGAAGGCTGATTATGTTAAAGACAAAACAAAAAAAAAAAGACACATTATTTATTATCAAAGGTTTTATCAGAAGTTGTCGCTCCGCAAACATCACAGAAGACATCGAGCGTCAGAAGCAAACGGTGATGTTTTCACTTCGGCTCTTCCGCTGCAGATATTCAAATGTTGATGTTATCTCTGATTTATCTCTTGACATACAGTCAGTCTTTTACTTACCTCGCGTCTGGTGATCTTAATATTTCACTTTAGTGTCCTGCACTTCTTGTTTCCTCCACTAGGGACCACGGATGCTTCTAATGTAACAAACAAACCTGAAATAATGCATAGAAATTTGAAACGAGTAAGAAAAACTGTTACCGATCATCCTCATCAGGACCATGTTTTCAATGTATTACTTTATGAAGTTGCTCTGAAATCCGGGAGAACGAGAGGTTACGAGAGTCCATTATGATGTATTAATGGTTTCTCTTCTCCTCCGGCCAGCTTTTATCACAACCCGCTTAGTTTATACAACGAGTCCTTTGGAGGTGAAGACTTCCAGAATTGACCATTGACAAACCTCCATGCTTGACCAATCGCAGCAGAGTGGGCGTGGTTATGGTCAACAAGATTTCATCTCCAGAGATGAAAAGCACATTGAACAGGAAGTTATGGACTAAGACCTACATTAAAGTCGGTTTTCCTGCAAAATCTGAACACGATTAAAACAGATTTTTTTCCCTGGGCTTTGGTATTACATCACAACCAACAGGTTTGTTACCTCGCGTCATCAATCCTGGAAGTCCCCACCTCCAAGGGACTCGTTGTTTAAACAAAGCGGGGTGTATCTACAGCTCGCTGTAGGAGGAGTGAAGGCATTATTACGTCTTAATGGACTCTCGTAACCTCTCGTTCGCCCAGATTTTAGAGAAAACTGCATAAAGTAATAAGTTGCATCTTGGAGAGGAAGATTTTAACATTTGAAACATGTCAAGAGAGTTTATCATTCAAGCTATATCGGTCTAATTTAAATAATACTATACTATACTATAAAAACTATGGTGATGTTTCAGTTTCAGTTTATTTAAAAGGTCATGTGCAGTTACATTAAAAAGATGGTTGCACCAGATTTAGCACTATTCTACTTACCATCTGTAGTCCTCAACAAAGATGCAGACAGTTTACATAATACATCACATACAAATAAAGCAAAAACACAATAATATACACAAACACAGTACAATCTTTGGCCAAATACCCATCTGGTACTATTACTGCGAGCAGGACTGTATCTAAAGTATAGCGTCAATCATACTAACCTTGTGACTTACATCAAAAAATAACCAGCAAAAAAATAACGATTATTGTCAGTGTTGTTAACACAACATTGGATTATTTGTGTTGTCAGTACAGAATAAAAGATTGAAACAAAATAAGCAATAGAAAAACAACCAAGCGTCAATGACCACGTTGTTGTCTTTTTCTACTTAACATCATGTTGCTTGTCCTTAAAAAAAAGTAGTATTTTGCCAAGTTTCTGGTAAAGTTCTCTAACTTTTCTGCGTCTAATCATGCATGTGTTTTCGTGATAAGGCGAAGGAATAAAAACAGTATGTCCTTCCTGACGACCATTGTCATCGTTAACAAAATGGTGGCAAATGACAGACTGGCTATAAGTCAACCCATTCTCGACCCCCTGCCGAGAGACGACGGCTCGAACGGGCCTCAAAGTTCTAGAACCTGTAATTAAAACGTGCTATAACTGGAGACGTGGAATTATCTTGGACAACTGGAGGAGAGACACAGCATGGATGTGATATTCTTTCCTCAGAGACCACAAGGTGCAAAAGTCAGGAAATGACCAATGGTGGACAAATGCTTTGTGACACAAGAAAACCTTTAAATGAATAACATGGTCGATTGTCTACGATGACAGATGCATGAAGGATATACCGATAGAAGAATTAAACAACAAACAAAAATGTTATAAGAACCTAAATAACAGGACAAAGATGTCAGAGCAGAATTCTTATTTGACCCTAATCTACTCTATTGGTCGCACAGAAATCCATTCCATTTCTCTTTAGGAAGTGACCACAGTCAGACCTTGTACTTGACGCTGAAGTAGCCATTATGTTATAAAAGACTGAAATATAATGACAAGACAAAAGCTACGCATTGATCTTTCAATTTGAGTCATTTTCCAGCGGTCAGAACGAATCTCATCCGAGCTGTTGGAAAGACACCAGGAAGTGGTAAATGCAGCTGCTGTGGCACATATCACGAAGCATTTCCTGGCGATTATGTACGCCTCTCAGCTGCTAAAGGGATTTAAGACACGATAATAAAGATAAAGAGGAGACATTAATAATTCCCTTATGTTAATTAAATGCAAGGAGATTAACAACAACACGACTCCTTGTACAGCAATGAGCAAAACAGTGGCTCTGACATTTTTCCAGATCCATTAGTATTAAAAGATTCAGCCCTTGCTGTGATCAAATAAATCGTGCGGTCAGAGCTATATGAATAAATCTACATTTTGCATTATTTCAGAATCACTTTCAAAGCACTCACTTTAAGGTTTTCGCAGATATATTATTCATTTTCAAACTGATATTTCTTCATTAGCGAGACCTATGCAGACCCCCTGATGCTCATCTTGAAGTTTCAAAGGCTATTTTTGTGTAAACCGTAACAAAATTGGTTGTCTTTGACGGGCTATTTCACAAAAGTACTGATTATATTTGAGTTAACATAACTTGAACAGACAAGAGCCATGTTTAGATAATGACATGGGATTAGACTTTTCTTTTTTAAACACAGTCAAAGATGTGTCCATCATTTATTCATTCATTTTCTATACAGCCTAATGCCTAATGGGGATATGGGGGGCCAGGGGGGGACACCCTGTACAGGACGACAGTCTGACGCAGGGCACACAAAGACAGACAACCATTCCCACACACACTCATAACCAGACCTCCTGAGGGATCGATAAAGTTCTACCTAACCCTAACCTAACCTTGAGAGATGTTTTTTTTTTGTTCAATTTATCCTCATTTCTATTGTCATATAGCTTTAATCCACACATCGTTGTTATTATTACTTTAACCATTTGTTATGCATTAAACATGTTCACTTGTATCTATCATGAAGAGCCCACTAGCTATTCCATTTAAACCATTACATCATGTTTAACCTGAGTGCACCATCTACTGGGATATAAAATGGAAAACTGTTTCATAAAGCTGGATTTTCCCATCACTTAGAGGCTCGATGGACGACAATGTCTCGGGACCTAAATCAAATTACAGCTGACAAGGAAGGTATTCAGAAGACATCCCGAAAGATACTACACCTCAACTATCCTATACAGTAAGTGTCTCCTGGATATCTCAGCATGTTTGACCTATATCCAAAGAGAGACTTTATAGAGCCTCCAAATAAAATTGGCTTCTTGGATCATTCATCTGGTTGTTCAGGTCCAAAAGTCTATAGATAAGTGTGTGAATATCTACGTATAACCTGGTATATGAAAAGGTTTGACTTAATACTGAGTTCTTTTTTCACCACGACAGACCATTTGTGCCAGCGACATCCAAGAAGTATCTAGTGGGCTGGCGAAGCTTCATGAAACGGTGTCATTATTTGCAGAGCCTGCTAGGAAGCACCATATACTGTTTACGGTATATCTCATTGCTTTGAACATCAGTTCCATTGAAACCTCACGTTATTTTAAATCGGACTTACTGAGGTCTAAAACAGGACACAAGCTACATTTTCCTTTCACTATGACGGATGACAATGACTAGGGTCTTCGAATTACAGCTGAGAAAAGATACCCAATCGATCTCAACTAGAAGTTCCATTATGAGTATCTCTTGGTTAGCTTAGCATGCAAGATGCTTGGCCTAAACCTAAGGGAGACTTTTTGGAGCCATCCGAGAAAATTGATCTTGGTTTCTTTGATCATTAATGTGGTTGTTCTGGTGCAAAACGTGTGTCTATAGATGAGTGTGGGAACAAATCTCACATAGTACATGTTTTGATTTTATACTATAGTTTTTGTAACATTCAAGATCACAGTGTTCCTGAAAAGGAAGTGTGGTCTTTTGTACCAGCAGCATCTGAGAAGAAGCTGCTGGGCTGGGGAAGCTTCATGAAGTGTCAATAATTTCAGAGCCCGCCAGGTGGCGCTATATACTGTATACATCTAATTGCTTTGAACAGCTGTTTCCTTTTAAACCTCACATCATTTTAAATCTGACGTACTGAGGTCTAAAACAGGATACTGTTTCAGCTTCAATTTTATTTTACTATTTGTACGACGGATGACAATAACTTGGGTTTGGAATAGCTGACGAGGAAAAAATACCCAATCCACCTTAACTAGGATTTCCATTAGTATATAATTGCCATGAGTATCTCCTGGATGCCTTACATGGAAGATGCTTGACCTAAACCCAAAAGAGACTTTGTAAAGCCATCAGAAAACTTGTTTTTTTTTATCATTAACCTGTTTTTTCTGCTGATAAACGTTTGTCTAGTGTCGAGTGTGGGAACAAATATCACAAGGTACGTGATTTGGTTTAATACTATGGTTCTTTCTTTACCACAAAAGACCATGTTTCAAGATAACATATGACAGTGTTCCTGAAAAAGCATGTTCATTTGTGTCAGGAGCATCAGAAAGGTAGTTATTGGGCCTGTAAAGCTTCATCAACCCATTACTCGAGAAAAGTACATGTGAGTTTTGAGCGATGGAGAGGAGGATGTTTGAGGAAATTGTTTAAGAATTTACAATCAGTCACCCAGTGGGTGAGGAGAGTGGGTGGGAATGACAATTTTACGCAATTTACAACGAAAGGTGAACAGTGAGGTACCACTGAAAAATGTACAACTATATACTTGATGTTTGGAACCATCAACAGTACTGTCATGTGTCTATGAGTCTAGAATGGATTTTAAATCAAAGATCTGGTCAAGAAAAGACAAAAAAAAGATTCTGACCAAGCTTTGATAGTCATGCACGGAGAGACCAACTCCCAGACGGATCGCTGAAGTCTACTATTTTCTTCTGCAGAAGATAAATCTCGCGCCGTCAATTACTGTTGACACCACATTGTGCCACTTTCCTCTGTTTGTTGTATCTATAGGAGATAAAAACAAGCCATTTCTCCGCTGACGGGTCACATGGGGATGGAGAGCGACTCGCAGGGAAGATGTTTACAGTGATGAGATTTTTAGCAGCAGCGACATCATAGTCATATCTTACGAGTCTCGGGTGTAACCTCTGAAGTCTGAGTGGAAGATCATTCCAGGGTTTATGATCTGTCAGCCGTGTGAGATATCGTCTTTTTTCAATGCGGACATTTCGCTTCTAGTGTTTCTCCCTCAATTTGCATGTAGCGCGTCTCTGTCCGTCCTCGTGAACGATACATCATTTCCCCTCGCGCTGTGTTTTATCAGCTCTGGGAAATAGCTTTGTATACTCTGATGCATCTGCTGTGTCTTCTGTGTTTGAAATCCCTGTGGATGGTTTTGATAATTCTCAAGGTTTTCATCCTTGTGAATTAGTACAAAAACTTTTAGTTATTTAGTTTGCATATTTTAGATAAACAGTCTTGGGAACTTATATTTACAGTATAACTTTCATTTTTTAGTTACGTTGCATCTTTAAATTCTGTCTTACACTACTTTCATTTCACTTTTGAGTTTTTTTTCAGGTTATGTTTTTTCAACAGAGAAATACGATGCTGCATATATGGCACACAGGACAGGATATAACAAACTTCATCGATAGAGTAAAAGCCAGGAGTTTTAGAAAAAATCTATATGGCGATATATCGCTATATTCTTTTCCATGATATCGATATTAAAACAGTCCTGAATCGATTATTTAAAAATACATTAATTTTAAAATCGTAGGCTTGCAAATCATATTTTACGTGTTATCATTACGTCCACAAAAGCTAAAGTAACAATGAAATCCCGCAAAACCCTGGTGAAGACCGAGGAAAAGAGGATTAAAAGACAAAATTGTATGTCCATATGACGGCCGTTTTCTTCGTTTTTCTTGTCCGAAAAGATACAAACGTATTAATATCCGGTTACCTCCATACTGCATGTCTGTAGCGTCCAATTTGTATTGAATCTATATTTTAAGCTTGTTTTGTAGCAGAAGCTAAAAGGCTTACATGCTACACAAAAGGGAAACAATGCTGGACAGTCGACAGTGAACATATGGTAGTACTTTGTTTTACAATGTTCTGTACAATAACGACCCTTGAATTAGGCACAAGCGATACAGAAAGTGAACGTTCACGCTGTGTTTTACTTACTAAGCTACTCTTGTTGAAAAACGTGTAAGTATTGTTTACCGAGGAAAATATTACCATATCATGTTTTGTAATGACTACTCTTTTACAGCGACAAAAGGAATTAATTACCTACTGTAAAGCAGCTCTATGCGATTTTTAGTCCAGCAACGCCAGTGGACTAAAGTAGTAGTGTTTTGCCCGAGACCGAGTTTCCCATGAGCACTCGCTAAATGTTGCAAAAGATGCCATGTCCTGGTTTGTAGCAGTAGGAGGAATTTTCTGTTTCCAGACTTCCATTGATGGACGAAGGATGACACTGATGAGGTAATGAATCAGATTGTGGATGATGAAATATGATATGACGGCTTTGTAAATGACATAACTTTAACTTTCGCACAACCAGCGCGATATGTAGCATGTTCACACCATCAAGAACTTTTAAAGTGAAAATAAAAATCAAACAAAACACCTACACGGTATGAGTCATTAAACTAATTTTAAGTTCATGTTTCATGAAGTTATTTAAGTACAAAAATATGAAGGTTCACAAAACTACCCAGAGCTGCTTTAAGTTGATTATTTATAGAACGAGGACATTTAAAAAATAATAATACACTTCTTTTATTACAGGTGATTTTAAGGGACTAGAGGGTCCCTTGAATTACAGTATATAATGGATGTGTTATTCCTTTGCCAGTGTATTACCTAATTGAGTGAGGATCAATACCATGAAATAACATGATTAAAAAATTGCTCTTATTCTTCTTGCTGACATCCTTTCATGACACTTTATTCCTAACTTCCGATTCTAACACTCTGCATTTTTCTGTCCAAATCCAAGGCCAGCGTTGATTCATGCTGTTGTCCTGTTGCCTCACTACAATCTACGACCAAAGACAGGCCATGGCTACACGGACGTCTATAATTTGAAGCTTATTATTTCCAAAATTGCACACATTTATTGTTAATTATGCTGTAATTGCAGTATTCATGGGTGTGGGGTTTCACGGTTTTTAAACAAATACATCCCAACATAAAGTAAAATAATGACCACAATGGTTCATTAGTTTTGAGTGTGTCTGTGAGCGCCACTTTGTGTTTTTGTTTTGTTTTTAAACAGCATTGGCAGCCGAGCAGCTCGAGTCACGAGCTCGCAATCTGAAGGTTACAGGTTTGATTTCTTATTCCTGCAGGAATGTACACAGTCGGCTCCGAATCCCAAAGTGCTCTTGGCACTAGTGCGGCAATTGAGTTTGCTAATTAGGATACTAATGCTGTGTAACCTTTCCTTGAAATGTGTCTTTTGAATCCAAGCACCATTTAGGCTCTTTGAGGCGGCAGTCAATGTTATAGGAAATGCAACAGGACTGTAATGGATGCAAGGACAGGATTCAACAGAGAGTTTTTACCTTTTTCTTCGTGGCCCTTTTGTCAAAGCATGTGCTCATTGTATGAAAGATTTTTCACTGCTGAGATGTCTGTATGTTATTCTGTGTTATTTCAAAGGATCCTTAAGTTACGTGAATTAGTCTCTTCTATCTAGATAACAACAAATAATCATCATATTGTTTTGACTTCTAGATGCTGTTGTCTCCCGACCCATATAGCTTTGAAGACATCGCTGAGAGATTTTCATGTTGTACCTTTTTATGTATTTTTTATTGTTCATCTTTGTTATTGTACTGTATTCTTTTTTATGTTTCAATATACATATGATTATCTCTGTTGGTAGAAATTGGGTGTTGCGTGGTTTCCAGATAAATCTTTATTATAAAGCAGGTTAAGAGATTTTTTTTTTCCTTTGACACCATATGACCTTTTTACAATATATCTTGTGAAACTTTAGGATTATAATTATGCTAATAAAAACTTGATTAGTCCATGTGCCTGAACATGAGAATGAAATACATGAGATACATGAGATTCACCCACGAGGGAAACGTTAATTTAAACTCCCTGTCAAAGAAAGTTTGGAAAATATATATAAAATATTCTTGAGTTTACAATTGGCTGCTTGAAGTGACAGTATGATCGACAGTTACACCACTAAAGTTCTCTCATCAATACAGTTGTAATCCACATCTGCTCTAGTAGAAGAACTCACATTTCCACCGATCCTTAAAACTCTTCACTGACTGCCAGTTTCTTTCAGGATCAATTGTGTATTCTTTTTGATCGTTCAAGCGCTAGAAAGGCGTTTCACAAATAACCTTTACTTACTAACTTTATCATGGTTTATCGTTCCCTGTCATCTTAAGTCGGAGACCACACACGGAAGTTCAACTGTTTCGCCAAACATCATCAGGACCGATTTTCTCATGATCGGTGTGATGCAACAAGCCAGAGAGAAACTCACAATTAGCTGTTAAGGTTAACAAAGATCCATATTTATCATTTATAAAACTCTAAACTTCCCCCTTGAATTAATTATTTACAAAAAATAATTAATTGCTTGACTCAAATAAAATGAACTTATCCCCAAAAGTATTTTTTTATTTTACTCATTTAATAACTCACATTTTATCCATAAAAAGAGGCTTGATTGCATCATATTTAACCGAGTGGTCGTCGTCATTTAGACCCTTGGTCGGCTGGTTGAACATCCTTCTTTCTGACCTGAGGTCCCCCGGACTCTTTTCTGGTGATAACCAAAACAGACAAACTTTAAACAATAGAATGTGTCATTAACATTTTCGTATATATATTTTCAAACATTTTAATTTCACTGTCCTGAGTTTTGTTGTCTCTGTTGTCTCGTGGCACCAGACTCTCTTCTCCTCTGGTTAGATCACTTGATAGATGGCAGTTAGTCACTTTATTTCATTTCTTTAGTGTATAATTACAAAACTCTGACTCGGATCTCATCAACAACCAAGACTTCGCACTCTTTTAAAACCTGCCGGCGACTCTCCTTTTCAGTTTAATCTATTATATTGTATATTAAATTAAAAATAGAGTAATTGACAATTGACAAGGTAAGTAAGTAAGTAATATATATTTATATAGCGCTTTTCGAGACCAGGGTCACAAAGCGCTTTAACAATCAAAACAATACTCAAAACAGTACATACTTCAAAGATCAAGACAACACCGAGAACAACACAGGAGTTCGAGAAATTCAAGGAAAAGCCTGCACAAATAGAAACGTCTTAAGATGTTTCTTAAAGGAGTCAGTAGACTCCATCAAGCGCAAAGAGAGAGAAGATTGTTCCAAAGCTTAGGAGCAACAGCCTGAAAAGATTTCTCTCCTCTGGTCAGGAACAGCCTCGGGAATATCCCAAAAAGTCAAGTACAGGTAGCGATCAGAGTTGACCCGAACCCTGGAGACACGATCAACTGGCGATCTATTCCTGCTTTGTAGCTCCTCATGAAGGGGGAGGGACCGTTACAAATCAACTCAGCTGTGCACCTGCCTCCTGCAGAAAGGTGTAAAAAAAAGAGAAAAAACAGGGAAGGGATCAAACCAAAATAGAACACACTGTTCAAGAATCATGAGTGCTGTAAAAGTAATGTAAATGAAGTAAAGTAAATACGTTTTTAGAGCATACCGTATTTTTTCTTTAATTACTGTTCATTTTTAGCACTTTATTGGAGACATGTTTATCCGTTATTTTCTGTGAAACCTACAGAAAATTCATCCGATTGGCAGACAATTCAAGTATCTACCGTTAGCTTGACTTGAGCGCCATTATTGCTAACATAAGCAAAGCAGTGGTTTACCTAACATACTGTATAATACACCGTTCAGATAAATTTAAAACAATGCGAGACACAGTCGAACGCACAAGAAAAGGCTAACAAAATGCTTATAAAAGGAATAACACATTATTCCAAACTTCAACTGCTAACACTCTGGATTTTTCTGTCCAAATCCAAGGCCAGCATTGATTCGTACTGTTGTCCTGTTGGCTCACTACAAACTACAAAAAGACAGGCCATGGCTACACGGACGTCTATAATTTTAGCTTATTATTTCTAAAATTGCACACATTATTGTTAATTATGCTGTAATTGCAGTATTCATGAATGTAGGGTTTCACGGTTTTAAGCAAATACATTCCCAACATAAAGTAAAATAATGACCACAATGGTTCATTAGTTTTGAGTGTGTCTGTGAGCGCCATATTTTTTTTTTTTTTTGTTTTTAACTGGCATGAGCAGCCGAGCAGCTCGAGTCATGAGCTCGCAATCTGAAGGTTACAGGTTTGATTTCTTATTCCTGAAGGAACAATTCAAGTATCTACTGTTAGCTTAACTTGAGTGACATCATTGCTAACATTAGCAAAGCAGTGGTGTACCTTACATACCGTTTAAAACACGGTTAAGATAATTAAAAACAATGCGAGACACAGTCGAACACATAAGAACTAAACTAAATGTTTATTTTCAATTTTTCTCTTGCCACTCTCAACTTTCGTCTTCGCAACAAAGACATGTATTACACACGTAGCAAACGGTCAAACTATACCGCAGGCGGTTACTACTTGAAACCGATTTTGACGTTTTAGTTACTTACTTTTTAGATCCAGCATTAATGTTGTTAACTTCACGTCCTTTTTTTAACCGCCAAATAAATAAACGGTTTAATGTGTATCGTTTAGAGTTAAATCAAAATTAAAACTCAACCATCATATAATTTTATAAGGTGATGCTTCTACGTTACAGTAATATTTTAAACCCATAATGCATTGCGATATACAGTAAAATACTAGTCTAAAGAACTACTGTTTTGTTTTGTTTTTACCATAGAAATGGTTTACAGTGTATGAAAAAGAGAGAAAAAAGTTGTAGGATACTGCAACAACGTGACTATAAATATTTCCCGAAAATGCTCCCTTTATCATTTAGAACCCATTATTTCGAATCCACTTCCCTTTAAAAGCCCATCTTTGCTATCAGAAGAGGTTCTTTGTCTGCTTTCAACGCTCTGTATCACACAATTGAAACATCCTTCGTTGTCCTTTTTCTATTTTCTCACGATTTGTATTTTCCATTACCAACCAAAAACACTGTTATTTTACTTTGTCCCCCGAGATGGGGGCCATGATACTTGTCCGGCTAAGATGGGTATCGACTGAGGTTTTGAGGTTGTCGTCAAAATTGCCTTTCAAGATGGAAAAGCCACTTCCAATTGCAATTTTCCCCGAGTTCATCTTTTAAGTCGGGCGAAGCTGTTATTTCTATCTAATCGTTGTCTGTCTATTGTTGTCCTCATACATAGTTGTTTGTCCTTCGTTCACTTTCTGGCTAAACTACCGAGGCAGTATATCTCAAACTAAATATTCAACAGACATTGATAGACACTATTTCACTCTAATATTTGTTGAATTTGTCATGCTCTCCTTGTTTCCTCCATTTATGTGGAAACCAGCCCAGTAACCTAGCAACTCAGATTCAAATGCGTTTCGGATATTCCTTGTTATATTCCTTCCTTTGTACCGTAGTTTTTTAGTCTAGTATTTTACAAAGTGTCACTGTATTTTGCAATGCATTTTGGATTTTATATAATAAATAAGAAAGACGCCATTTTTTTTCTAATTGTGTTCCAATATTGAAAATAGAATACATACACACATAAGTACACAAACCTTGGTGTTAAAGTCTTTAATTAGCATTTATTTATTGAATAACGCAAATTGGTTGTTAGAAATAAAATACAAAGCAGCTTTTCTTATAATAATAATAATATCTAAATAAACATTCTTGCTTCACTGAAACATGAACAGATTGTCCAAATCCCAACTGTCCACCAGCTTCACCCATTTTTAAACATATTCTCACGAGGAAAAAGAGAATAAAATGCAGCACATTTTCTGCCGTCCAAAGATATGAGAGAAAGAATACGTGTAAACGTCACCGACCGCAGCCTCATAGTTAACGCTTGACACAAACTGCTAATGAAATCCTGCGCTGACACGTTAAATGATTGATCGTATCCTTTTGTCATCGCGGCTCAACTATTGCGGAACCTGCCACTTCGAATCGTCTCGCTCAAGACGACCGAGGAGCGCTGGCATGTTTTTGGCTCGGCTGTTTTTTTTTTCTCCAGAGCAGATTCAATCAGGCGAGCGTTCTCCAATGAGGTCACCGTAGCATATTCACACCATCCAATGGATCACAGCCTTCATTAATGTTTCACCTGTGCTACTTCTCTGGGTCAGGGGGGGGCACTAGTGAGGGAAAAGGTCGGGCGGTGTTTAAACATTAATGATGATTGCGGAGGAGCTGCAGATAACCAGATCACCTGTGGCATTTCTGCCTCTTTACAGCTGACACTTGACAATGCTAGCAGTGCGGAAAATATGGATCGTGTGAAAAGGAGCAGCGCCGGCAGGAACTAATAACATTAGCCAAACTGCGGCACTCAATCCAGATGGCACATGTGACATTAGCACGGGTGACAACGCCGGGGTGGGGGGGCTCAGCTGTCTTGATGCATGAGGGGCTTGTTGTGGGATTGGCTCGTAGATAACCTCAGAGTTTGCCGGGTTAATAGCTGGACCGGCTCGGCTGAGGCTCGGTGCTTGTTCCCTGCAATGATTGATAAGTAAAGATTGATTTTACCAGTGGAATAATGAAATGAATTGAAATGGTCTCCGGACGGATCGACGTCAAACGGAGATGAAAATGCAACATGCTAACAATGTTTGTTGATCCCTGGTGTGTATTTTAATGGCACTAAACGTTTTAAAAATTATGTTTTCTAAAAAACAGAATTTATACCATCAAGAAGTAACTCCTTTGTGCATCATGTGACGACATGGAATGATTTTGTACGAGTTTCCCAGATTGGTTAAGAAGCTCTTATAAGTGACCCAATATTCAAATTTCACTCATTTTCTACTCACCCTCATGTCGATTTAGGATTGGGATTCATTTCATCTTCGTCTAATAATAATAATAATAATAATAATAATAATTTATTTTATTTGATGGCGCCTTTCAAGACACTCAAGGACGCCTTAAAGAGGATAAAAGTAGCACCATAAAACATTGAAAATACACAGTAAATATACAGTAAAATACATACATACATACTACAGGTTTGATTTAAGTTTTTATTTGAAACTGTGGCAGGTGAATGGCTAAAGTGTTCCAGAGTTTGGGGGCACAGTGGCTGAATGCTCTGACCCCCATTGTGGCCATTTTCCCTGTGTGACGTGTGAGGAGAGCCACAGATGAGGAGCGGAGTGACTTTAAAGTTTATTGGATTTTACTCGGTGTGTGAGACCAGAGCAGCAGACTAGATCCAAAATGTTGCCCCTTTTTGTGGGTTGGAAAATCAACAAACTGACAAATATCAAAAACAGTCCAAAGAAGAAATAAAATAATGTTGATCGGTGGGATTATCAAAATCTCACCTGATGTAGTCTCTCTTACTGTAACTGGCAACATTTTCAGGTTCTCGCGATACATCACCACAATACGCACTTCTCGTGTGGTTTCTCATTGTAAACAAACCCAGCTGGAAGCGCTTAGGTTGAGGTGAAAGAATTCTTCCGGTTTCTGCCAGGTTTCTACAAGCGATACGATGTCCATATTTTGGTCGGAGAAGTACTGGGAAGGAAAGCCCCTTTGTTCGTGAGCGAGGCGACATTGACAACATTGAGGATGACCGAGGCACATCATCTAGCAGGCTGCAATTGACAGATTGACACCAGAACAATGGTATGGAGTCGCTGTGGTCAACACAGAAATTCCTGTGGATATATCTGGGTCAGCGAAGAGTGAAGTTCCTCGGAGGAGTATGTCAGACGTAGAGTAGCAGATGTTGGGGTGGACAGTAGAAGAGCC
Source organism: Callionymus lyra (assembly GCF_982586985.1). Lineage (NCBI taxonomy): Eukaryota > Metazoa > Chordata > Actinopteri > Syngnathiformes > Callionymidae > Callionymus > Callionymus lyra. The sequence goes on from NC_141823.1 coordinate 5,596,486, forward strand.
TGCATAAGCACTTTAATAATCCATATTACTGACAGCAGTTCCAGACAGTATCAAGGTGCGGCCACGGCAACAGGTAAGCCAACTCGATGGTGGTAGGACTTCCAACGAGTGTCAGCTCAATCCACTAATATGTGAGCCGACAATCCTCGGTTACACAACCAGATGGTTACGCAATCAGAGTTAGATAGTTTGTCTATCACCAGGCTTTTTTTATGTACAGAAATATCGTGAACAAACAAATGTTTTACCGGAGAGCAGCGGCCACCAGACATGTTCACTCAACCGAAAGTCCTATAGAGATTTTAGAACCTCCACGCCTGTTGCTGCAACAGCTGCGGCTCTTCAGCAATCAATCCATCAACTGGAGAGTTTAAAGCCATGCCTTTTCCACAGCAGCAGGCGCCAGATTATAATCTTCGGCCCTCGGTATGTCACGTTCTTCGCCCAGTTTGTGCTGCACTTAACGTTATCGTGGACTGTGATATGGATACTGACAATTCTGGACAATTCTTCGTGGAAGTGTTGTTTATTTTGTTGTAGTGGTTCTATTAATAAACATGTGTGTAGAATCAGTTTTTGCCTGTTGTTTGGTGATTCCACCACGCATTTGGGCATCCTCATTCCCAGACCTCACAACTTAAGGGGAAGAAGAAATTTGATTGAATAAAAACCATTTGTGCTACAAACAGTACTTAATCAAAAGAAAAAAAATATTGGGTGTATGTAGCTGCTGGGCTGGTTATTAACAAGAAAACTTTGGAGGTGTGTGCATATAAGCTCTATAACAAAACACACCTATGAATGTTTTTCTTTTTTTTCTTTATAGTTGTCAAAACAATACTGTTAGTTGTACTTCAAAGGCAGAAGACCACCAATAATTAATTAATAAGTCAATTTTGACTAAATTTTAAGCAAATGTTTTAGTAATTACTAATTAACACATCGTTACTTTAGTGCCTTAACTGTTTCCCCTTCTTAGCCTTTTGATTTATTATAAAATCCTTTATAATGTATACGTTTCTCACCTGCACTTCCTCTTCAGCTTGTTTAAATTTAGCTCGTAAAGACATGGGTTGTGTCCCATTACACTTAATATTTTGAGTACACAAGTGTGTTCACACTGAGCAATGTGCGAAAATGTAGTGTTGAATGAGCACTCAAATGGCCAGAAAATTGAGTGTGGATCGATGGACAATTTCCACCCTTAACTGACGCCATCTTAGTGACGTAGATGAAGCTAAACTGAAGCTACATCACTGACGACGCGTTTTCAGAGCAGAAAACACACATTTTCCCACAAAACAACAGTAATAACACAATGAAACACAACTTAATAATTTGTTTCAATTGGTGAAAAGTGCTGTCAGGTGTCAGTGATAGTGTTTCAACGACTGGTTGTAATCAGTGTTAAAAAGTAGTAGAAGAAGAAGCTGTCGAGTAATAAATGTGTAGCGTCGTGTCCAGGGTGTCCACTGCCTCTCGCCTGTGGAATCTGGATAGACTCCAGCTCCCCCGCAACCCCCATAAGGGATTAAGCTTGTAAAGAAAACGAATGAATGAAGCCATGAAATGAATAAATGTGGGACAAAAGTGTGTAGAAATAAGCTGCTTTTTCTGGTTCATATTCTACATTCATGTTTGAGAACATTGGGGAAGATTCGGAATGTTTATTTAGATATAATTATGTCTTACATCTTCAAAACCAGCACAACAACTTCTTTTTTTTTTTTAAATAATAAACGGACTGTTTTTTCTTAACCAAATCCGAGTAATAAAACAAGTGATTCAGGCTGTGACTAAGATGGATAAAAGCCAGACTTTAAGAAATCCAAGGTGTTTATTATTTTCCTCGGCTTCTGTTTTCCATTCAGCCATATTTTCTCAGACGGATAAAAAAGCTCTCAGATGTATTCCGGCTATTTTCCCTCCGGGCACAAACGTTGTCTTACATGTGTGGGATTCAAACAGCTGTGCCCATTTAGAAAACGGCAAAGCATTATTGAAATGATATTTACACCTGGCCGGTGGACGACTCACGGCATTCAAATGGATTCTGAATACATCATTTCCCAACCATTTGAATACATTGAACAAACATGGACGCAAACATCTGGCAGCAGCTTCAATCGTCGGTTAATGCTTCCGCTACCGTTTAGCTGCTCTCGTATTTCAGTGCTGTGTCTCAAATCTCGCTCTTCTCTAAGTGCACTGCGTTACAGTACACTGTAAGAGTGTGTGCACTTACTTGCAGAGTGCTCAAATTTCGACAGGGTTGTAACAATGCAGCTAGCAAAGGCGACCCAGTAACGGAGGATAAGTTCACAAAGACAGTTTAATAATCACACAAAGTAACTCACAAAAACCTCCACAAGATGGCGTCAAAGGTACAGAGTCCAAAATTCAGTCTTTACGAGTCCATTTATAAACCAGAAGTCCAAGAAAACTTAAGCAAGGGTGGCTGCAAGGCGCGAGATCCACTGCAAAAACACAAAAAGGCAAAAATCTAATCAAGAACTCACCAAAAGGAACACAAAGCCCTGACAGGAAAAAAACAGTCAGGATATCAACGTCCAAGATGCAAAGTAGGTTCAAACGAACTACTAAGAGGTTTACCGATGGTCCAGAGTAGAAAAATGTGCTGAACTTGACTCAGGCCAGGAAAAGACTCTTTTTTTCTTGATAGTCGACAGCCGTGGATCTTGCCAAGCACCGCTCTCACCGACTGTCAAGAGTGCAGCGCAAACACAGGGAAAGACTGTACAAAATAAAAGCCCCAGAAAGGGGAACGTGACAAGGTTAGTACTGTCTCAAATCAAACACTGTTGCTACACACTTACTGGAAATGACTTGACAGTTACTTCTTCTACTACTTTTTAACGCTGATCGCAACCGGCCGTCGGAACCATAACATCGACGCTTGACAGCAAATTTATCCAATCAAAACAAGTTATTAAGTTGTGTTTCATAGTGTGATTACTGTTGTTGTGTTGTTTTGTGGTAAAATTTGTGTTTTCTCGAGACATTTATTCCGGTATCTCCTGTATGCTCCGAAGACGTAGCTTCCGTTAAGCTTCATCTACGTCACTAAGATGGCGGCTGTTAAGGGGGGAAAGTGTCCATTGATTCACACTCAGTTTTCTGACCGTTTGAGCGCTCATTTCGCACACTGCTCATCGGGATGCACCTAAGTGCAGGCGCAAAAGTGCGCTATTTGCGACACCACCCAGGTTGTGTTATTGTCACTCAAGATGGTGGATCTGTAAGAATAATTTCTGGAACGACAACAACAGGTGGTGTTAAAGAAAGGTGGTCAAGGAGTCTCCGGAGAAATGCGCCCACCCCGGTCTCGTAAAAAGTATAAAAAAGTGATTAGACTCTGACTAATTATCCGTTTAGTGTCACCAAGAGTGGTTAAACAGACCGTTGCCTTTTAAAGCCTGAAGTCAGGAATGGGATTAATTAAGCAGAAATGCATTCTTCCTTCCTGCCAAGTCTTCTTTTCAGTCTCTTAAAAAGAAGAAGTGATGCAGTTTCCACCTGAAGGAAGAGGTTGCTGCAGCTCATATCTCACTGGACTGCCTTGGCTCCCGGCGAGTCTCCGCACAGGATGACACCGAGATGATACTTGAACCTATCGTGCTCCATCAGCTTCTCGCTCGGCGCCGAGATGTTTGGCAGCAGAGAAGAGAGTTGGAGAGGTGAGGAAGAAGAAGAAAAAGAAGAGAATCAGCTTTGCGGTTTTGATTATTGTGATTCCTGCCTCCTGCGACAAAGCAAAGATGACTCCTGGTGGTTACCATGGTGACCAGGAAGTGATTAGATCCATATGTTTTTTTCTGTGTTATTACCGGTCAATATTTTTATTGCTAAATTAATGTTGTTTTTAATTAAACAACTTTTAATTAATTGAAATGGGAAAAGTCTCTGAAACAATTATTTTTGTTTTCGTATTTTTCGTAATAGGCTTATTTCCGTTGTGGTCCCTTTGTGTGAGAGTGTGAGTGTGAGTGTGTGTGTGTGTCCGTGAGTGTCTGCAAGTGTGTGTGTGTGTGTGTAATGTCAAGTGGGAGAATATGTGGGTGTGACTCCGTCAATCTGTCCTTCTAGCCATCTGTCTATCTGCACATCATATCCATTTATTCGCCTATCTATCTATCCATCCATCCATCCATCCATCCATCCATCCATCCATCCATCTATCTATCTATTTATCTATCTATCTATCTATCTATCTATCTATCTATCTATCTATCTATCTATCTATCTATCTATCTATCTATCTATCTATCTATCTATCTATCTATCTATCTATCTATCTATCTATCTATCTATCTATCTATCTATCTATCTATCTATCTATCTATCTATCTATCTATCTATCTATCTATCTATCTATCTATCTATCTATCTATCTATCTATCTATCTATCTATCTATCTATCTATCTATCTATCTATCTATCTATCTATCTATCTATCTATCTATCTATCTATCTATCTATCTATCTATCTATCTATCTATCTATCTATCTATCTATCTATCTATCTATCTATCTATCTATCTATCTATCTATCTATCTATCTATCTATCTATCTATCTATCTATCTATCTATCTATCTATCTATCTATCTATCTATCTATCTATCTATCTATCTATCTATCTATCTATCTATCTATCTATCTATCTATCTATCTATCTATCTATCTATCTATCTATCTATCTATCTATCTATCTATCTATCTATCTATCTATCTATCTATCTATCTATCTATCTATCTATCTATCTATCTATCTATCTATCTATCTATCTATCTATCTATCTATCTATCTATCTATCTATCTATCTATCTATCTATCTATCTATCTATCTATCTATCTATCTATCTATCTATCTATCTATCTATCTATCTATCTATCTATCTATCTATCTATCTATCTATCTATCTATCTATCTATCTATCTATCTATCTATCTATCTATCTATCTATCTATCTATCTATCTATCTATCTATCTATCTATCTATCTATCTATCTATCTATCTATCTATCTATCTATCTATCTATCTATCTATCTATCTATCTATCTATCTATCTATCTATCTATCTATCTATCTATCTATCTATCTATCTATCTATCTATCTATCTATCTATCTATCTATCTATCTATCTATCTATCTATCTATCTATCTATCTATCTATCTATCTATCTATCTATCTATCTATCTATCTATCTATCTATCTATCTATCTATCTATCTATCTATCTATCTATCTATCTATCTATCTATCTATCTATCTATCTATCTATCTATCTATCTATCTATCTATCTATCTATCTATCTATCTATCTATCTATCTATCTATCTATCTATCTATCTATCTATCTATCTATCTATCTATCTATCTATCTATCTATCTATCTATCTATCTATCTATCTATCTATCTATCTATCTATCTATCTATCTATCTATCTATCTATCTATCTATCTATCTATCTATCTATCTATCTATCTATCTATCTATCTATCTATCTATCTATCTATCTATCTATCTATCTATCTATCTATCTATCTATCTATCTATCTATCTATCTATCTATCTATCTATCTATCTATCTATCTATCTATCTATCTATCTATCTATCTATCTATCTATCTATCTATCTATCTATCTATCTATCTATCTATCTATCTATCTATCTATCTATCTATCTATCTATCTATCTATCTATCTATCTATCTATCTATCTATCTATCTATCTATCTATCTATCTATCTATCTATCTATCTATCTATCTATCTATCTATCTATCTATCTATCTATCTATCTATCTATCTATCTATCTGTCTATTCATCCATTAATCCATCCATTTAATTCCTATGTCATCATAGAATATCATATCATCTATACACCCTTCTATCACTCCATCTATCCATCTATCTGTCCATTTATCCATCCATCTATCCATCAGTCTATCTTATATCTATCCATCAGTCTATCTTATATCTATCCATCAGTCTATCCTATATCTATCCGTCAGTCTATCTTATATCTATCCGTCAGTCCGTCCGTCCGTCCGTCTATCTATCGATCAGTCTATCTTTCATCTATCTGTCCATTTGTCTATCTATCCATTTATCGGTCCATCTATCCTTCAACTATCCTGTCATTTATCTGTCCATTTATCCTTCGATTTATCTGTCCATCTATCCTTCCATTTATCTGTCCATCTATCCTTCCATTTATCTGTCCATCTATCCTTCCATTTACCTGTCCATCTATCCTTCCATTTATCTGTCCATCTATCCTTCCATTTATCTGTCCATCTATCCTTCCATTTACCTGTCCATCTATCCTTCCATGTATCTGTCCATCTATCCTTCCATTTATCTGTCCATCTATCCTTCCATTTATCTGTCCATCTATCCTTCCATTTATCTGTCCATCTATCCTTCCATTTATCTGTCCATCTATCCTTCCATTTATCTGTCCATCTATCCTTCCATTTACCTGTCCATCTATCCTTCCATTTATCTGTCCATCTATCCTTCCATTTACCTGTCCATCTATCCTTCCATTTACCTGTCCATCTATCCTTCCATTTATCTGTCCATCTATCCTTCCATTTATCTGTCCATCTATCCTTCCTTTTACCTGTCCATCTATCCTTCCATTTATCTGTCCATCTATCCTTCCATTTATCTGTCCATCTATCCTTCCATTTATCTGTCCATCTATCCTTCCATTTACCTGTCCATCTATCCTTCCATTTATCTGTCCATCTATCCTTCCATTTATCTGTCCACCTATCCTTCCATTTATCTGTCCATCTATCCTTCCATTTATCTGTCCATCTATCCTTCCATTTACCTGTCCATCTATCCTTCCATTTATCTGTCCATCTATCCTTCCATTTATCTGTCAATCTATCCTTCCATTTACCTGTCCATCTATCCTTCCATTTACCTGTCCATCTATTCTTCCATTTATCTGTCAATCTAGACTTCCATTTATCCTTCCAACTATCTGTCTGTCTATCCTTTAAACTCTCTGCCTATCCATCTGTTTACCTGTTAACGTATATCAGTTCATACTGTATATCCATCTACAGTATATACCATGAATATAAAATAACTCCTGTACTACAAAAGAACATAGTCTGAAGTATTTGACTGATGAATTTAAAAACAACTGAATGAAGCCATTTAATGATGTTGATTTAATGCCTTCATCCAAATATAGCATCATGAAACAAATGTTGTTACCTGTCATACAGTCAGGTGTTCGTTCTGTTCTCTCATGAATTAGAAGATGTGTTCAAATTATTGTGTGATGACATCAGGATCCTACCTTAACCATCCAATTCGCTAACCCCACGACCACCACGGCGCTCTGCTATGACATCATCAGGCGCCTTATCTGGTCAAGCTAGCTCCTTAATTAAGCTAACACCAGCCGCCGTGGCTCAATATTTCATTACGAGGTGAAGATGCTTCTTAGATCGGAGTGTCTGGAGCTAATGATGTATGCCGGCTGAAGATCTCTGTTAAAGGAAATCTGGATGGATCTATCCGCCCTCCACTCGCTGGAACCGATGCGTAAAAAAAGCTGTGTTTATGGAGCTAAAACACGTCCTGGTATAAAACTTCACCCAATCTGCCTCATTTACTCCAGGAAATCACACGCGCTTACAGATGGCCTGTTACAAGGCAATAAACGCAGTTTGGAGACAGCAGCAATCACTAAGTCGGCCCGGAGATTTACATTTTACATGCCCTTAAAGTCCGAGTCCGCGGGCCGGGCTTGCCAAGAGGCACTGGCAGGTATTCAGACAGCGGGCCAGCGCCGGGGCCAGGGCAGCTGTTTAACGGCTTCCCGGGCTTTATAGCTCGCGCCGATACACTGAGGACGCGGGCGAAAGAGGCGAGTGATTGAATACTTCTGGAAGGCCGAGGTGTCATAACTTTAAACTGTGGACTGATTGCTTTTGATCCGTGTTGCTTTACAGACCTTTCGCTCGCCCCGGAATCAGTATAAATTAGCGAGAGAGGATGTTTGTTAGCGACGCTGTTGGCGTCCCACCAACCCCAACACACCTCCAGCCTCGCCCGCCTTTAATAACGCTTTTCGATTAAAGTCTGGTTAATGACTGAGGGAACACGACGTGGATTTATTAGTTGGATACCGTTCACATGCGTGAGGTCTCGAGAGGTTCTGTTCCTAGCATGTAGAAACACAGAAGGAAAGTTGTTTAATTCATTAAAATTGAGGCTTTTTATTTAATAATTGGTTCTTATTTATACAATATCTTCTCATATGTATCTTTAGATGAAAATAAGATATTGAGTCATTAGTTATTTGATAGAAAAACTAAAAATATAAAAATAATTCTTGGGCTTTTATTGACAACAGTATACAGATTTTGGCCCCAAAAAACCAACATAATTTAAAATAATAGTTCACTCATTTTCTACTCACCCACATGTAGGATAAGGGTTGGTATTATTTCTTTTTTTTAAACTTAGATTTTATTTATGTTTCATAATCAAACACAAAACAACACAACGAAACAGTACATTTAAACAATAATAATAAAAGACAATCAAAATAAATAAAAGTGATACCAAAAAAAATAAAACACTAATTCTAATAAATAAATAATAAAAAAAAAAATATATATATATATATATATATATAAACAAATAAAATAATAATAATATTATAATACTACAAACAAAATATAAACAGAATATGAAATGGGTTGGATTGATCTCTCCTACAAAAAATATATTCAACACAGTCAAATAGTATTTCAGTTCTTCTTTTTTGTAAAAATGTAAATACTGGTCCATTTTCCCCATTTCTTATGGTATTCTTCTTTTAACCTGTGGGTATAAAAATCCGAATTCCCGAAATAATGTTCCTCAAGCCTTTTTTGTGGGCGTTTAATCTGTATTATTTCACTAAATCCATGAATCTCTTGGTTGACCTCCTTGTCTAATTGTTAAAATAATACATAAAAAGTGTTTAGTATCAACATGTTTTTGTGGTATATTTTAAGCGTAGAATTGCGAATTATAGTTTAATGCTTGTTATTCTTTCATTCCGTTATCATCACACAGCATTAAGAATAAAGTCCTCTTTGTCTCCGGAGCCGGAAAAAACACTTTGACGACACACCTGATTCTTTAGTGCTACAGATAAGACAGTTATCTCTAATTAACCCTCGAGCCGTGCGGCGTAAAGAGCTGTCTTCAGCTACAGCAGCGTGATTTCCCACTTTTCTGTTTAATTATGAAGGCGCCATAAAAAGAACAGTCATTTTGTTCAACAACAGGCTTTAATTGTTCGGCGTCGACTGTGCCTCTCGTCGGCGGCTCCTTCATCCAAACACCTTGACTTAATGACATCTTCCAGCTATTAATCTTTCGACACGCCTCGGAGCTACTTTGTCAGCGGGCCGCCGCCGAAAGCGCAAACTCCGGGGCCTGACATTTGACTAATTGCGGACTGATCGTTGCTGTAATCTGTTGGAAATGCACATCAGCGTGACGCGAGTCTGAAGGATCTCCATCCACCTGGTGACCTACTTTGGCGTTTTCAAGAGTCGAGCAACAAACGCGTCTTGTGTTCGTCAATTATTTTTGCTCCGGGAAGGAAACATGACACTCGTCTCTTCGGCGAGAGCTCCTTGACACACCGTGAGTACTGCCTGCTAAGGGTTTTTTTTACCGGAGGAAATGTCTCTCGAAAAACAGTTCTTAACATGTTCATCTAAATGATATCTTGAGGTTTTCTCTCCCTGAGGAATATTTTGAAAAAGATATCTGCACAATCAAATATACAATATGAAGTTTATCACCAAATTCATAATAATTTATTTTTTATTCTGTCATTATATTATTGTGTTTGTCTTCAAAGTTTTCTTTAATACATGAATAAGTAAGTAAGTAAGTAAGTAATTTTTATTTGTATAGCGCTTTTCCAGACCAGGGTCACAAAGGGCTTAAACAATCAAAACAATATTCAATAAAGTATATATTTTAAAGATAAAGATAAAACTGATAACACAACAGGAGTTCCAGAAAATCAAGGAAAAGCCTGAACAAATAGAAACGACTTAAGATGTTTCTTGAAGGAGTCAGTAGATCATCAAACACAGAGATCGTTCCAAAGCTTAGGAGCAACAGTCTGGAAGGATTGCTCTCCTCTGGTCCGGAAGTTCAGGAACCATCAGTAGATTCTGATCCACAGACCTCAGAGCCCGAGCTGGGGTGTAAGTCTGGATCAGATCAGTGATGGAAGGAGGAGCCTGACCATGAATAGATCTGAAAGTAAGAAAATAAATACCAAATAATAAAAAAAAATGACCATGTCATGATGTTCACCGAAAATTAAAATGTCTCTCATTTAACCCAAGAATCCAGGTTATTTAAGAGGTAGGTCCATGCGAAACACACATATATATTCATGTATGTATTTATAAGTATTTTAAATACCCAGGTTTGAAAAAGAAAAAACAAATGGTCCCGAAAACCTTAAATAATTAGTGAAAAATACAGTGATTTAGGTGTATAAAAGGATCAAAATTTGCCAAAAAAGGAGCTAAAAAGTATCCTTATTTAGTATGAATTAATATTGTATGAATTTAATTGAAATTGGAGCTTTTTGAATGATGTCGGGAGGTGAACTGCCCCATTTTCCACTCCCTTAATTAAAAAAAGTAGGATTTATCTCGTGACCTGACATAGTTGCCGTCTCCCTTCAAACTGTTACTGAGATGTTAGTAAGATCAGGTTGACAGACACACATGAAGACACACCAACTACTATATATATATATATATATATATATATATATATATATATATATATATATATATATGTATAGGTATATATTAAGCATAATAATTTTTTTTAATTTATTTTAGGCTCTCATTAATAATTTTAATGATTTCTGTTTCACTAAAAACAACAAATGGTCCATCTTATCAATTTTAAAAGAGAAATGTATTTAAATATAAATATTAATTTAAGATAATGTCTTTCTACCATTTATAATTTACATTATATTTCAGTTCGTATTATTGTCTTTCTTGTAGGTTTCTTTTATAATTTAATTTGAACTTATTTTACTTATAATTATATAATATTACACATAAATCAAAAGGTCCATATTTTCATATTCAAAGGGAAACAAATGTATATTTAAGTCTTTAGTAAATGCACAAAGTATGGGCCTTAGGAATGTCTTCATAAACTGTAAATGTCAAATTATTATTTATTGCAGAGAAGCTCTGATTGATACACACTGTCCATAAATACACCCTGTATTAATGGAATAAAACATATTTTTGGCGTCCCAATTTTAAAATCAGTATATATTTCTGATGTATTATTGATGTTTTCTCATCTAGGTTTTTATTACATATTTTTATTACTTTTTATTACATAATATTGTAGATTAAGAAAAAAATGATCCATCTTCTCACATTACAAAAAGAAACAAATGAATATAAAAGGTTTTTTAGAATATGCACTTTCAAAATAAAAGCCTGGGAAATGTCTTGCTGCAGAGAATGTTTGATTTTACTCTTTAAATATGTATATTTATTTTTTAGATTTATATTAATCTATTTAGATGTATTTTCCTGAAAAAGGAAATGCTTCCATTTTGCATGCCAACAAATATTAACAAAATGTTACACGTACAAATAATCTGTTTTCCTGGAGGTCAAAGATAATGCTAGACCTGTCATTTACCTGTTATTGACCTGTTTATTGATTGCTATTATCCTTATTATTAATCTCCCCTCTGACAAGGGGAATGTCTCACTTGCTAGCAGAGAGAGTTTCCGTCAAATCAATGAATGTAATGTGATGTTGACGAAGAGCTAAAAGTCTCCTGCGGCTATATTGTCACCGGTTAAACAAAGTTATTTATTTGCTGTTGTCTTTGTAAAGTCAACAGACACTGCCGGCGTCCCGAGCGTGAATCCACGGAGGTGCAATTTCTCTTTGCCTTTTACACAAATTTATACCAACAGCTTTTACCTGTCCTTGACTCCTCGCAAAGTTCTTTCTTCACAGCCTTCTGGGCTCAAATAAAAAGCTCGTTATGTCCTGAGAATTACAAGGAACGTGCACGAGAGTGTGCTAGTGTGATGGAGACGGCAATAAGCAAGACTTATGGAGGGGGAAGTCTGTGGTGAGGTGAGAGAAAGGGCGTTCTTCTTATCACTCATTGAGGATCTGCAAAGAAGCTTCTTCATGACATGAATCCACTCATTTGTGTGTATTTTTCCCCCGTTGTTTATCAGCAAACACGTGTGATGTGATGACGGCGTCGGCAGCTTTCGGTGTATTTTCCTGGACCAATTGAATTTGCCTCTGGATGCATCTCTCGCTCGGCCGAGCGTGTCATTACCACCCGCCGCTTGTGTGCGGTTTGATGTTGGTGCGCATCAAGGTTTCTGTGTTCGGTTTGATTTGTTAACTCCTTTCAGTAATTATGAACAAAAAAAAATCCGATCCAATCAAGTCTGTTTTGACCAGAGACTCCTGAAAGTTCCTATAATCGTTTACTGGACCAACTCTGGTGTATATCATCCAGAAAAGTTCCCATAAAACATACTTATACTCTGTGAATACTTCATCGGGGCATCATTGAGACTCACCTCGACGCAGTGCCAAGACTCAAGAACCTTCACTCGGATATTTTCACTTTTGTAAAGATCAGGGGGTTCATAGAAGCTGATCCTACCTCGGTTGCAGTTATACAGGAGTCTCAAACTTGCTGCCTGCCAAGTGCGGCCCAAAGGATTATATTCTTCGACCCTCCATTTTATGTCCAATTTTGTCCAAACAGTGCCGACCGGAAAAAAGACTCTTTGTACAATGTCAGAAGGTTAAGGAGTAAACAACCAATGTTTGATTATGACGAGGGGTGTGTATTGGTAGGAATCTAGTGATGCGATATGTATCACGATACAGCTTCAACAATGCGATACATTTGTAGTATTGTCCAGTACTTGACTCTGGTGTTGAAGAATTCACAGACCACATGACTCTTGACGAAGTCGTAACTGCTTTCATTTGTTTTTAAACAAAATTTATGGCCAAACATCAGCTTTAAAAGCTGCTGGAGCCCATTGTATCCTCTTGTCCTCAGTCATCACCGGGATTTTGTGGGATTGCATTGTACCTTAAGCTTCGGTGGATGTAATGACTGTTTTATTGCATGTTAATTGTAAATAATACATATAAAATCCAGTTCTTTCATTTTATACACATTGTTTGTGTGACATGCTATGTTTAAATGTATTTTTTTGTTCAACACAATAAGATTCTCCGCTAATTTCAAAGTAATATCGCTGTCTAGTAGGCTGACACAGTAGTCTTGCTAGTTACCAGACACATACACCTGCAACCCTTTACCGATATTAAAGTGAAAGCACCAATCTCCTGTATATTGCTTTCTATTTTTCTTGTAGATACATGAAGCTTCATGAAGCAGTTTTCTATCTTTTTTTTTATAGCTCAGTAGTTGGAGCCAAACTATTTGTGTAAGGTTTTAATAGAATAAATGTTCAAAGCAATAGATTTTAGAGCAGAGAGTGACATCTAATGGACTCTTTTTCTGGTTGCATAGGTGGGACAGTCTTATCGATACTAGTGAGTATCTCAGTGATGGTAAAGCTCATTATATTTACTCAACCAGATAAAGAAGTACTATCTTATGAAATGTATTTGTTATCCCTGCATGTGTGAAACTGCCACGAAGATATAACAGCGAACTAACATCTCTGTGCTTCAGGAAAGACATGTAAACTCTGTTCTACTTTCTTCTTGCAAGTAAAACGTGTGACTTTGAACCAGATCTCATTTCTATACTTTGCTTAAGTAAAAAATATTTCGTCAAATTCCAAACCTGATTAGAAAGAAACAGAGAAAAGACAAAGTATTTTGGGCAGATGAACAAAAACGCTTCGACAGAGTTTATAATTAAACTTGAAATCCAACCTCCTTGATTTCTATTCTTCTTCTTTCTTGTTTTGTTTGACACAGTGTTCAATTTCACTGCCACGCTATTTTGTAAAGTGACAGGGCTCTCATTAACTTTAATTACCATGTGCCAAGTCATCTAAAAGAGGAGCCGGCCCCCTTCCCTCTCCTCCAGAGTCGCCGTCCTTCATCACCTGTGAAGGTCTAATCTTATCTGCGCTCGCTGGATGCCTGTTCATTAATCACTCCCCCGGCCAATCAAACGGTGACTGATAGTTGACGCAGCCTTGTCCGGTTCGGGTGCCGGAGTCCAACCAGGATTCAGGTTCAGATTGTTGGATGCCGGTGCATGAATCAATGGTTCCCCGAAATCCTTCAGTCCGAGATCTTTTGAAGGAGAGTGGCCGATGCCCTGCTCGATGACACAAAAAACCTGAGCAAAAATTGAGAAGCTAAATTATGGTCCTGCCTCTTAAGAAAATTACAAGTGGCCGAGATCCAGAAAAAACCGACGGAAGTAGTTCGAGGTCAGCGAGAGAGAGAAAGGGGTCGGAGAGTGGGGAAAAGAAATAGTTTGTTCTAGGACCGGCAGGATATAAATGGCTCAAAAATGAAACAAATCAACCTCAGATGGCCCCGGCTGTTAGCCAATCCATAGTAATCAGTGAGACTGCATTGGGCTCTCTGCTTCATGGACCCTCACCAATCAGCAGAGAAAACAGAAATCTGTCACCTGTTTTCCGCTGCTCACTGATGCGAGTGAGGCCCATCGAGAGTGAAGTGTGGTAATTACATATTAAGGGTGGGTTTTGGGCGTTTTCTGCTCGTGCTTTTATTGGTACATCCACCTTTTAGAACAATGTTACCGCTCAACAACAAGATGTGTGTTAAAAAAACAACAATATTTATATTTGAAGTTCATACAATTACCAGGGTCTACTTGACATGATAAGTCTATCCCAGCTACAAAGGGTAAGAGGCAACTGACACATATAATTTTACTTTACTGGAAGTTCAATTATGTGATATTCCATGCATTCCTGTATATTGTTTATGTAACTGCAATTATCTTCCTATTGCTATCCTTGATATGACTTTGGATTTCGGGAAGTATTGAGCTATTTTTTTCAATTACAAGTCATTAAAGGTCAACTAATACCAACTCTACTGACTCACATGTTGTAAATGTTAAAGTCTTCGTCTTCAAGACACAGTAAGTTCCTCATCATGACCATGTTTTACACTTATTACTTTATAAAGTTGCTCTGAAATCTGGGCGAACGAGAGGTTACGAGAGTCCATTATGATGTAATAATGGCTTCACTCCTCCTCCAGCTGTAATCACGCTCCGCTTTGGTTATACATCGAGTCCCTTGGAGGTGGAGACTTAGAGGATTGATGACGCGCGGTGACAAAACCTTGATGTTTGACCAATCACAGTAGAGTGGGTGTGGTTATGGTCAACTAGATTTAATCTCCAGAAAAACAAAGTGTTGTCAGTGGGCGGGGCTTAAGATCATTTTCTAATGTCAATATTTCAATGAAAAGAGAGTTTTGTACAATCACACTGATGATAAAATTATATCACACATCTATTTTACACACACCTACATCAACACATCAGATTGTATACATTAAGAAATATAATTCAATCACATCATTACTTTATTTTTTGGGGGGCATTACACTGAAATTAAAGGTCATACTAGATATCTTTGACAAGATGGTTGTCTAAATACTGAAAAAAATGGTATGAGTCTGTGAAGTTACAATTACATATATAAAATATTATGTTTTAATTATACATTTTTTATTAAAGTCTAAAATGTTACTTTTTTCTCCTGTGATTGGCTAGATTTACACTAAAGGAACCAAAGTTTCATCATGAAAAAGAATCATATTTAGCATTGAAAGGGTAAATTGCATGGTGTGAGGATGGATCAAGTATCTGTCGCACTCACGTCTCACTTGGCAGCTCTGCAGCCGCCATACTTGTTATTAATAATAACTTCTCTGCTCTCCTTCCATCCCTTTATAACGGATCAAGATGGATGGTGTATTAAAAGAAGAAAACTGTTTCCTGTTTCCTTCAACTGAGAAAAAAAATTCTAAATTTAGGAAAATGATGTCACAACACAATCTGGATCTTATAATCCTTGTTTTTGTGTTGTTTAGACTATTACAGTTTTTCTCATGTCTAAACAAGAAGGATCTGTCTCATCTGCAGTTCATACAAAATTCTGCAGCCAGAATTCTGAGCCGCTCTAGTAGAAGAACTCACATTTCTCTGATCCTTAAAACCCTTCACTGGCTTCCAGTTTCTTTCAGGATCAACTTTAAAATTCTGGTTCTTACTTTCAGATCTATTCATGGTCAGACCTTCCATCAGTGATCTGATCCAGACTTACACCCCAGCTCGGGCTCTGAGGTCTGTGGATCAGAATCTACTGATGGTTCCTGAAATTCGGGACCAGAGGAGAGAAATCCTTCCAGACTGTTGCTCCTAAGCTTTGGAACCATCTCTGTGTTTGATGATCTACTGACTCTACTCTACTGACTCCTTCAAGAAACATCTGTGTTTGATGATCTACTGACTCCTTCAAGAAACATCTGTGTTTGATGATCTACTGACTCCTTCAAGAAACATCTGTGTTTGATGATCTACTGACTCCTTCAAGAAACATCTGTGTTTGATGATCTACTGACTCCTTCAAGAAACATCTGTGTTTGATGATCTACTGACTCCTTCAAGAAACATCTGTGTTTGATGATCTACTGACTCCTTCAAGAAACATCTCTGTGTTTGATGATCTACTGACTCCTTCAAGAAACATCTGTGTTTGATGATCTACTGACTCCTTCAAGAAACATCTTAAGACATTTTTATTTGTGCTTTTTCCTAAAGTGTCCTTCTGTGTTTGTCTTATGTGTTCTGATCTTTTAAAGTATATATTTTAACTGTGTATTGTTTTTGATTGTTAAAGCGCTTTGTTACCCTGGTCTAGAAATATCTTTACAAAAAACTATTACTTACATACTATAGAAAATGAGTGAAACAGCAACTTTATGTATATATATTCCGAGCTCAAGGGCTCTTGCAGAGTACGTGAGTAGATTTTTTTTTTTTTGCTGTTTTTATCTGAATTATAGTCGGTCAAAATAATATTGAACCAGTCAGTGGTGAAAACAATTTTTGGCCCTTGATATACAGTATAACTCAAAAAGTTGTCGATGAGGCTTCGTGATACTGCATCGGTTGTTTAATGATACAGTGTCTTTTATTTAAAAGGCCACTAGATGTCACTCTCTGCTTTATAATCTTTGACTCTGATCTAATAATTCAATGAAACCTGGCATCATTTTCACTGAGGGTGACATCTAGTGGTCTTTCAAACTGTATCGTGATACAGCATCAGCTGCTTCATGAAGCCTCATCAACACATCTCTAGTAAATAGTTAATGCTATTAATGTGCTGGTGAAGCTTCATGAAGCAGTATCCTTATTTTTCGAGCCCACTTGATGGAACTCTTTGATTTGAGTAAATCTAAAATATACGACACTGCTTCACGAAGCTTCATGAAACTATGAGGAAAAAAACAACAGCCACTTTTTGAAAAAAGTATTGAAAATAATGTTATTTTCTCAGTTATCGAGACACCCGTAAGAATTCACAAGGGCTTCTGATGAATGAATTCACTGTGCGGTTGTTTCCGTAACCTTTGCTTGTCTTCCATCCTCGTCCCGCGGAGAACCGAGGACACGACACTCGGCCATAATCGGGGATGACTGATGAGCGTGTTGGCGAAAGAGACGTAGCATAGGTCATGGCAGAAACGTCTCGTGAAAGAAAGAAACAACCTCCACGAGGCAGGAATACCTCATCGCAACGAGGACTCGGGGTTGTTGTTTTTGGTAATTGATGATGGGCTCGTGCGACTGCGCGGCGTTGTTTGTTTATGCTAATGTCTGCGATGACCTGTTGGTCCCCAATCTAGCAGGGAAAATGGCAGCGAGGGCTGCGGGGGAGCGAGCCATTGATTTCACGCCGCCGCCTCTTTCTTCACAGGTACTTGGCATTTAGCGACCCGGCGCCAGACAATGAAACAAGTTTTTAAAAACAAACAAAACATTAACGCTGAGAAACGACGGTGATAACGGTGAATCACCTCGCGGATATGAAGGTGCGCCGCGTCGTTTGTCGGGGTAATTACCTCCCGCGTGACTTTGATCAACCGGTCTGGCGTGAAAGTGCTCGCTCTGCTCCTTCGGATACGAGGCTTACGAGGCTTACCGCTGCTTAAACAGTGAGTCCCTCATAAGCAGCCGGCGACGAGGAACCCTAATCAGGTTTTGGCATTATGCACATTTAACCAAGATCTAATTTGAGTCGCCGCCGTTACCGCCGCCGCCTCTGGAGCGCCGCTGCGTTAAAATGCCACGCTTGTAAGGAAACACTCGCTCAGAGACGGACACCGGAACAATAAACCTGGGGTTCCAGGGGAAGGCGTGCAGGAGAAATATCTCTCTTCGGGGTGTTTTCGGAGAAGCTGTTTGCTGATGATGTCGTCATTTATTGTGATGGTGAAGAGATTTAGTACAAATGAATTATATGTTACTTTAGAACAATGGGCTCTTTGACGCAAATCCGGTTTATTGGTATGGTCAGTACTGATAAATGGAATATGTTAGACTTTTATTTTGTTATATATGCGACTTCAATTTTGTAATATATGTAATATATTCAACTTTTATTTTGTAATGAATGTTTTATATACCTCTGTAATTTTGTAATACATTTAATATATTACATTTTGATTTTGTAAATCTTGTACTAGATACAACTTTCATTTTGTAATATATGTTATATATTCGACTTTTATTTTGTAATAAATGTAACATATTAGACTTTTATTTTGTAATGAATGTTATATATACCTCTGTAATTTTGTAATACATTTAATATATTACATTTTGATTTGTAAATCATGTACTAGATACAATTTTCATTTTGTAATATATGTTATATATTCGACTTTTATTTTGTAATAAATGTAACATATTAGACTTTTATTTTGTAATTAATGCTTTATATACCTCTGTAATTTTGTAATACATTTTATATATTAAACTTTGATTTTGTAAATCATGTACTAGATACAACTTTAATTTTGTAATACAAATAATATATACGATTTAAATGTTGTAATATATGTAAGTTACATCTGTAACTTTGTAATATATGTAATACATTCTACTTTAATTTTGTAATATATGTAATATATTTTACTTTTATTTTGTAATAAATACGACTTTTATTTTGTTAAGAATGTAATATATACAATTTTAATTCGTAATAATTGTAATAAATACAGATTTATTTTTGTAATAAATGTAATATATTCAACTTTGATTTTGTAATAAATTCGAATTTTATTTTGTAATAAATATAATATATACGACTTTGATTTTGTAATATATGTAAAATATTCAATCTCTAGTTTTGTAATAAAATAAATATATTCAAATTTTATTTTGTAATAAATGTAATCTATTCAACTTTAATTTTGTAAAAATGTAATACATAAACCTTTAATTTTGAAATAAATACAATATATACGACTTGTAATAAATAGAGGAAAATGCAATATATACGAATTTAATCTCATAATAAAATAATTCAATTCTTTGTTTGGCCCAAATCCTCTGTCGTACTGGAGAGTGAAGAGAAAAATATCACAATAAGCCTTTTTCAATAAATATTTACCAGTCCTACACTATATTTAAGCTTATCAAAAATGTGCCAATTTTTTACTTTTTTTCTTAAATATTGTTTATAATTGTCGAGGCAGGAGTCAAAAAATATTTTCCTTTTATGTTTAATTTTGTGTTTTCCTCTTCTATTGTCCCATTGGTATCTATTGAAGAACCAAAATTGTGTTTAGTGTATTAGAGGAATATCGTTCATCCTCTATCATAACATATATTGATTTGTTTTACAAGTGTGTACCGAGCTGATGGTAACCCTTCAGGTCACAGGGTGACCTTGAAGAGACCTACCCTCTGGTCTAAGGGTCTTATGAGAACCGTGTTTGCGGCTCCAGGTCACTTTTCATTTGGTGGTCAACCTTCCCAAGTGGCTCTACGTTAAAGGTTGTCAAGTTATTTCACCAGCACGATACATCAAAGCAGATACTATTTTGTGTACTGTGGTAGGAGTGGGTTAGCTGAAGGCTGTGGACTAAACAACTACTCGACCAGAGACAGGTAAACGTGTAGAAGTCCTTGCGTAAACAGAACATTGCAAGGACAAGACAAGAAACAGGAAAACCAAATATGTTCGGGAAAGAAGATAAATACCGGTTGAAATAGGAGATTGTGATGATGACATCATCCTCTGAATCACTTCATCAGTGAACAGAGAAGCAACAAATGCTCCTCCCATGATGCAACACTAATAGACTCAGAGAGTTTTCTTAGTTATTTTACATTGATCTATGTTCTATCTATCTATCTATCTATCTATCTATCTATCTATCTATCTATCTATCTATCTATCTATCTATCTATCTATCTATCTATCTATCTATCTATCTATCTATCTATCTATCTATCTATCTATCTATCTATCTATCTATCTATCTATCTATCTATCTATCTATCTATCTATCTATCTATCTATCTATCTATCTATCTATCTATCTATCTATCTATCTATCTATCTATCTATCTATCTATCTATCTATCTATCTATCTATCTATCTATCTATCTATCTATCTATCTATCTATCTATCTATCTATCTATCTATCTATCTATCTATCTATCTATCTATCTATCTATCTATCTATCTATCTATCTATCTATCTATCTATCTATCTATCTATCTATCTATCTATCTATCTATCTATCTATCTATCTATCTATCTATCTATCTATCTATCTATCTATCTATCTATCCGTCCGTCCGTCCGTCCGTCCGTCCGTCCGTCCGTCCGTCCGTCCGTCCGTCCGTCCGTCCGTCCGTCCGTCCGTCCGTCCGTCCGTCCGTCCGTCCGTCCGTCCGTCCGTCCGTCCGTCGGTCGGTCGGTCGGTCGGTCCGTCGGTCCGTCGGTCCGTCCGTCCGTCCGTCCGTCCGTCCGTCGGTCGGTCGGTCGGTCGGTCGGTCCGTCGGTCGGTCGGTCCGTCGGTCCGTCGGTCCGTCCGTCCGTCCGTCCGTCCATCCATCCATCCATCCATCCATCCATCTATTTCACCTTTTATTCATAAATGAATCCATCCTTCCTTCCAACACATTTAACCATCCATCCATCCATCCATCCATCCATCCATCCATCCATCCATCCATCCATCCATCCATCCATCCATCCATCCATCCATCTATTTAACCTTTTATTCATAAATGAATCCATCCTTCCTTCCAACACATTTAACCATCCATCCATCCATCCATCCATCCATCCATCTATCTCTCTAACTAGGGCCAAATCTGTGCCTCCTATTATGGATTATTTTGAATATGAAGAAAATCATGTCATCCATTGATATTTCTCCAGTAAATCAACAGCAGTCAGTGCAG
This sequence comes from Callionymus lyra, assembly GCF_982586985.1. Taxonomy (NCBI): domain Eukaryota; kingdom Metazoa; phylum Chordata; class Actinopteri; order Syngnathiformes; family Callionymidae; genus Callionymus; species Callionymus lyra. The sequence goes on from NC_141823.1 coordinate 5,618,067, forward strand.
GAATTGACAAAGTCATGTGTTGTTCTGCAAAAAAAAAAAAACACCAGCAGACACATTCGTCTTATGCCTCTTGGGGGCACACATTTTTTTAAATGTCACTCATATCGGTCCTCGCTTCTAATTTTTGTTCCAGCGAGTCTAAGTAAATTGGTCCGACTGTGAGTTTTTGTTCGCGGGTCCCAGGAGAGCGGCCGGCAGGCTCGGCAGAGAGACCTCTCAACAGAAGCCCCCCTCTAACATATCGATCACAAATGGCTATCGGCCTGGGCTCTGTGAATACAGCGCCGCGCCGCTGCGTTCCATCCTCCACTGTGCGGGTGAATGGAGCAGCAGAACCCTCGGCGCTCGCTGCCGTTGATGTTTACTTCCGTTTCCTGGCTCATGAAATCACAGTTGGGCTCAGAAGAAAAGGAGCACGACTGGAAGTTGAAGGAGCAAAAGTGAAGCGTCCAAGATTCATGTGAAGATTTTTTGTTTTAGAAATGTAATAGAAACAAATACTGTGTTTATTTTGTTGTTTTTGCACATGTTATCCACTCTTTTTGTAAATATTAGAATATAATTTTGCTATTTTAAACGTTTCAGATGTTGTTTTTTGCAAGTTTTTGTCTTAGTGTAGTTTTAAGTAGGGATGGTCTGATGAAGCTTCATGAAGCAGTCTCATTATATTCAGAGTCCACATAGATCGTGTCTGAGCGTCTCTGAACTATTTTCTTTTTTTTGAACAACTGTTTTAATGATACATTAATTTTAAAACTGATGGCGCCACCTACTGACCTCTAAACAACATTGAAGCTTCATCAGACCATCACTAGTTTTAACTATGTGTTTTGATTTAGGTTTAAAGGATTGTGTCGTTTTTGCTATTGTGTATTCGTAAATGGCCTGGATCTAGAGTTAAATCCATATCATATATGTTGTATGTTATATATATATATATATGTTATATGTGTGAGTCCTCAGTAAGGCTTTTACTGAAAGTTCAAGGGCTGCATTAGCCCATCTCTCTTCCTTAACCTTAAATGAAACCATATCGTATATCTTTGCCATCAGAATCAAACTTTTCTAAGCATTCAAATATACATTTTTCCCCCATATTGTAAGGTTCACTTAGTTTTTACAGATTTTTTTAAATTGACTTTTAACGTCAAGATTGATGTGCCAGTGCTTCTACGTTGTCACGTGATGCGTCAGCGCGTCGCATGATTGGCTGAAAGTGTGATCAAGTAGCTCAGTATTCTATTGGTATCGTCTACTGTCACTATTATGACTAGTGATGGTCTGATGAAGCTTCATGAAACAGTGTCATTATCTTCAGGGTCCACTAGATGGTAGTGCTGTGTTGATGAAGCTTCATGAACCAGTGTCATTATCTTCAGGGTCCACTAGATGGTAGTGCTGTGTTGATGAAGCTTCATGAAACGGTGTCATTATCTTCAGAGTCCACTAGATGGTAGTGCTGTGTTGATGAAGCTTCATGAACCAGTGTCATTATCTTCAGGGTCCACTAGATGGCAGTGCTGTGTTGATGAAGCTTCATGAAACAGTGTCATTATCTTCAGAGTCCACTAGATGGTAGTGCTGTGTTGATGAAGCTTCATGAAACAGTGTCATTATCTTCAGAGTCCACTAGATGATAGTGCTGTGTTGATGAAGCTTCATGAAACAGTGTCATTATCTTCAGAGTCCACTAGATGGTAGTGATGTGTTGATGAAGCTTCATGAAACAGTGTCATTATCTTCAGAGTCCACTAGATGGTAGTGATGTGTTGATGAAGCTTCATGAAACAGTGTCATTATCTTCAGAGTCCACTAGATGGTAGTGATGTGTTGATGAAGCTTCATGAAACAGTGTCATTATCTTCAGAGTCCACTAGATGGTAGTGATGTGTTGATGAAGCTTCATGAAACAGTGTCATTATCTTCAGAGTCCACTAGATGGTAGTGATGTGTTGATGAAGCTTCATGAACCAGTGTCATTATCTTCAGGGTCCACTAGATGGCAGTGCTGTGTTGATGAAGCTTCATGAAACAGTGTCATTATCTTCAGAGTCCACTAGATGGTAGTGCTGTGTTGATGAAGCTTCATGAAACAGTGTCATTATCTTCAGAGTCCACTAGATGATAGTGCTGTGTTGATGAAGCTTCATGAAACAGTGTCATTATCTTCAGAGTCCACTAGATGGTAGTGATGTGTTGATGAAGCTTCATGAAACAGTGTCATTATCTTCAGAGTCCACTAGATGGTAGTGATGTGTTGATGAAGCTTCATGAAACAGTGTCATTATCTTCAGAGTCCACTAGATGGTAGTGATGTGTTGATGAAGCTTCATGAAACAGTGTCATTATCTTCAGAGTCCACTAGATGGTAGTGATGTGTTGATGAAGCTTCATGAAACAGTGTCATTATCTTCAGAGTCCACTAGATGGTAGTGATGTGTTGATGAAGCTTCATGAACCAGTGTCATTATCTTCAGGGTCCACTAGATGGCAGTGCTGTGTTGATGAAGCTTCATGAAACAGTGTCATTATCTTCAGAGTCCACTAGATGGTAGTGCTGTGTTGATGAAGCTTCATGAAACAGTGTCATTATCTTCAGAGTCCACTAGATGATAGTGCTGTGTTGATGAAGCTTCATGAAACAGTGTCATTATCTTCAGAGTCCACTAGATGGTAGTGATGTGTTGATGAAGCTTCATGAAACAGTGTCATTATCTTCAGAGTCCACTAGATGGTAGTGATGTGTTGATGAAGCTTCATGAAACAGTGTCATTATCTTCAGAGTCCACTAGATGGTAGTGATGTGTTGATGAAGCTTCATGAAACAGTGTCATTATCTTCAGAGTCCACTAGATGGTAGTGATGTGTTGATGAAGCTTCATGAAACAGTGTCATTATCTTCAGAGTCCACTAGATGGTAGTGATGTGTTGATGAAGCTTCATGAAACAGTGTCATTATCTTCAGAGTCCACTAGATGGTAGTGATGTGTTGATGAAGCTTCATGAAACAGTGTCATTATCTTCAGAGTCCACTAGATGGTAGTGATGTGTTGATGAAGCTTCATGAAACAGTGTCAGTATCTTCAGAGTCCACTAGATGGCAGCTCTGCACTATTTTCCTTTGTTTTGAACAACTGTTCTAATGAAACATCATCTTTAAACTGTTGGTGCCACCTACTGACCTCTAAACAACATGACACTGTTTCATGAAGCTTCATCACCAATTAGTTCAGTTCAGTTTATTTTTAAATTATAACATTATATTAAATATTTACACATTTGGAAAATATACTATTGTATTAGTATAATCTGAATATCATGTTTAAAGAAAAAAAGTCATACACTTTAGAAAATAATCAGATTGAATATAATCAAAATGAAAATTTTTTTTTTAGAAAACAAAGATTACTATAATCAACCAATCAAAATACTTATCATTATGCATTGTTCATGAAACCCATATATTATTTACATTATGTGGCAGAGTATAGACATTGTTTTATATTGTTTTTGTGTGAGTTTCGCCCTGTGACTGCTGGTCTGTGAAGTACACTTCCCTCACACCAAACACCTGGAATCAGCTGATTCACCTCCATAACTCTGGATTAAGAGAAAAATAAACGCAGTTAAAACATTAGTTTGTAAACTTTTAAAAGAAAGGATGGTTACGACCGTCCAGGGAAGTCATTTTGTTACAAGAAACAACAGTTTCTCGGCTTATTTCCAGAAGCTAATTGGAGGTATTTGTACACACATGCTAATGAGCTCCAGCGCTCAGCCGAGCGTCTTCCGTTCAGACAAATGATACGAATCAAGAGCAGGTAATGACTGTATTTCTGTGGCGCTTTGCCACTTGTTTGTCGACTTCAAAGAGACAAAGGAGCTTGACATGTGCGGAGACGTTCCCCCGCCGAGCTCAACCGTCCTCCAATGATATTCCAGCTCATGCCAACATGGAGAAAGAACGTGTTTATACTGATGAGAGTAAAACCAATGGAAATTATCGTAAGTATTGCTTTTGTCCGTGGTTTGGATCCTGGTGAGGCGTGTTCTCAAACTGATCAATTATGAAACCGTGTTTGTCTCTGGCAGGACGCCTGATAATACAAGTAATAACACATTAATTATTTTTCTTTCCGGTGACAACCTCACTGCAATTTATATGTACGATAAACTCAGATTAGTGACAATCCGTGGCAGATGGAAAGATCGTCCTCAAGATCAGAGATGAATATTTCGCCGTTTGTGTCGATGACGAGTCGACTCATATTTCAATGCTTATTGTAATCATGAAAAAAAGGGACACACTTAAGTTTTCGGAAGGTTTTTAACAGATCACTCTTTTAACGGATGACTTAGGTATTACACCACATGTGTGGAACTCATGGCCCTGTCGTATGGTTTGTTTAAATAAAGTTTAGTGAGGTTCATATCCTGACCTTTAAAGATGCCTATGAAGTGTTTAAAGTACATTAAAAAACAGATATAATTGAGGTCGGAAAATAAACAGAGACCTCCAATAAGAAGTAAAACTGGGGTTTAAGGAGTTTGATGTAAATTTGATTCTCCCTTTATAGGACCTGTTTAGGTAAATATAACATTTGTTTGGCCGTGATCACGAATGCTGACTCGGATTTTGGCCCCTTTTTGTGGTTGAGTTTTACACCCTTGTATTACACTATAAAACTAATGAACATTAGTTTCAGAGTTTAAGTTTTGTGTTAGTCTGGCCATTAAAAACATAAAAAAAACCTCTGTAACAGCAGTTCTACAGAACATTTCGGATCCTCGCAACCACAGACATGGCTGGTATTTTTTGACACCAGGTACACAATATCAACAGATTTTCTTCAGCACCTCCATGTACTCTTACTCTATAGTCTCCTCTTTTCTTGCATCTTCCCTCACTCTTTCATCCATCCATCTGACTACCTCCCCCTATCCACCCTCCCAACCGGTCGCAGCAGAGAGCCTTCAAAACTGGTCTGGTTCTGCTTGAGGTTTCTGCTTCTATGAGGAAGTGTTTCCTCGCCAAGTGTCTTGGGATAACTTTGTCATGATAAGATGCTTTTAATTGAATTGAATCAAACACATAACGTGGTCATTGAACTTGACGTGGGTATCTCAGGATGAGCGATAGACTCTTTGGGAAACATTTTGACGCAGGGGTGTCAACGGTGCAGAATCTTTTTATTTGTCTAGGTTAGGGGCGTAACAAATATAAATGGTTTATATACTCAACTGTCTGTTAGAGGAAGTATGTGTTTTAATTCCTTCCAATCGACGAGCCAATTCCTTTCCTCTTAACATCATTTTACTCTTATTTAAAGTATTGTTGACATCAACAATATCTGTTTCTTATCTGCTCGTATGGACACCAGGGGATCCAGAGCCTTCAACCCCTCGCCTCTGGAACTCCCTCCCACTGGACATTCGTAACGTTGACACACTGTTTTTAAAACTCATCTTTTTAAACTTGCTTATTCACTGTAATCACTTGTTTGATTATTCCCTTTTAGAAACTTTTATTCTTTCTTATCTTTAGAACTCAGTTGTCATTTTGCACTGTTGTTTTATAATATTTTTTTTATGGTGTCCTTGTGTGTCCTGAAAAGGGCCTATTGAATAAAATAAATTATTATTATTATTACTTTTATCTTAAAATAGACATCTTTGTAGGCCACAATATCGACGTGAACATTGATCTCCTTTAATTTGGAGACAAACCATCCAGCGGGCCACATGGAACTGTTTTAATGAATTAGTGATAAACACCTAAAAACCTTCTGAAAAGGTCAAAATTGAGTTGAGCCAAGCAGCTACAATTTTGTCATTGATTCTGTTTCAAATAGCTTTGACGTTTAATACCAATCTCTCTACCTCAAAAAAAAAATAATATTAGGATTACTAGCGCAATAGTCGTTCGAGTGGAGATTAACCTGGAGGTCTGCTGTGAGCAGCAGATGGACGAAGACGTGACGCCGCTTGTAGAAGCGAAGAGCAACTGTGGAGTGACGCGTGAGGACGAGTGACGTGTTTTCCATTTCGATATTCGGTCAAAAATGTGTTTCACGCCTGTGCTGAAAGCCCTTTAGTAGACATAACATGACACATATATAGGGGATGTTTCGATGCCTATATTTACAATCCAGATCCTAAAAAATGAATTTAAAAAAGCGTTTTTTAATTAGTGATTCCAAGAATCATTGGGCCTCATGACTGACTTTCTTTGTTGACTTTTGCTGAAGGAATGACTGTAGATAGACAAGTGGATTCCCATATATCATTTATTTATTTAATAATTAATTTGTGTATTAATCTATGAGCTATGTATTTAATATTAAATAATGCACAGTCATTTTCATGAGCTTTATGACAAAAGCAGGTATTCCTCAGTGGTCCTTTGTTTTCTGTTTGGTAGGAATATAGGGCAGTACAGTCTGAGTGCTCTTGTCCGAGACAGTCTGTGTGCTGCTGTTTCTTAAAAGTTTTTTGCGGCAGCTCGGGTTCAAGAGACCTTTTCTCGGTAGTGTGTGAGCCCCCGACGTCACCTTGGCGCCGTACGAGGGATCCAGACAGTTGTACAGGAGCGAGTGCTCGGAGGAGGAGCGTTTGGGGGCGGTCATTTCCAGGGTCTCGCAGTCACTGTCCGGCGTCGCACACCCGCTCTTGTCTTCCGGCTCTTCCTCGTCGTCGTCGTCGCAGCACAGGGCGTGGTAGAGGATCTTGTCGCTGAAGCGGACCCTCTCTCTTGTGCCAGAGGTCCGGGAATTCTTTTGGCTGTGCGTGGAGCTGCTGGCCTCCTCGCTGGAGGAGTCGGGGGTTATGATGCGAGGCCCGTTGGGGATGGGCAACCCACCGTTCATCTGGGAGTAGACTGAGGCAGTGGTGGGGGGTGGCGTGGGGCTCTGCGTCTGCGTGGGTATCGTCTCATGGCAGAGCCCCGTTTGTAGGTAGACTGGCTTGTCGAACGCAGGACGTGCCGCGGCGCCCGCCGCCGCCTCCAGATAGCTGCAGAACTCCCAGCTGTCGGAAAGCACGTCGGCGTTGAGGAAGTCCAGTCGGAAGGCTTCCCCTAGTCCCCGCTCGCTGCTGGACGTGCTGCTGGCCGTGGCCACCGTCCAGTCGTCGGGGTCTTGGTCGAAGTCAAAGTCTGACGTGAGTTTGTCGATCTGACCCACCACCTGTGATAGAAACACAGAAGAAGACCATTAAGAAAGAGTTTTTTTTACTCCTTACATGAGAAACCTGGGTGTTGTATTTGATAAAGACATGTCTCTTGTTCAACACTGCAGAAAACTGACCAGAAACTGTTTCCTTCAACTGAGAAAAATCTCTAAACTTAGGAAAATGTTGTCGGAACATGATCTGGAGCTTGTAATCCATGCGTTTGTTTCTTCTCGTCTGGACTATTGTAACAGTTTGTTTTCATGTCTAAACAAGAAGGATCTGTCTCGCCTGCAGTTGATTCATAACTCTGCAGCGAGAATTCTAACCCGCTCTAGTAGAAGAACTCACATTTCTCCGATCCTTAAAACTCTTCACTGGCTTCCAGTTTCTTTCAGGATCAACTTAAAAATTCTGGTTCTTACTTTCAGATATATTCATGGTCAGACCTTCCATCAGTGATCTGATCCAGACTTACACCCCAGCTCGGGCTCTGAGGTCTGTGGATCAGAATCTACTGATGGTTCCTGAACACGGTTCAGGACCAGAGGAGAGAAATCTTTCCAGGCTGTTGCTCCTAAGCTTTGGAACAATCTTCCTCTCTCTTTGCGCTTGATGGATCTACTGACTCCTTTAAGAAACATCTTAAGACGTTTCTATTTGTTCAGGCTTTTCCTTGATTTTCTGGAACTCCTGTGTTGTTCTCAGTATTATCTTGATCTTTAAAGTATATACTTTTTTGAGTATTGTTTTGATTGTTTAAGCGCTTTGTGACCCTGGTCTAGAAAAGCGCTATATAAATAAATATTACTTACTTACTTACTTACTAACATTAAACCAATAAAAATCAAAACAACATTAAAACTTCAAGAACTGCTAAATAGTCAAATGCTACGAGCACAAGGACCTAGAGAGATCCCAGCTTCCCATGGCGCACCTGCCAATGTGGTGAATACTCCCTTTTTCTGGCACTTAAACACTTTCTGACCCAATTTATTGGGCCCCTGTGACCCCCATTACGGAATAAGTAGAAGAAAATAAATGGATTAACAACACATTCCACGTCCCCAAAATAACAACAACTTTGAAGTTGATTTTTATAATGCCTCATGTCAAGCCTCCCATGCCACCCTGGTCAAGAAAGGCACTTTACAAATAACCTTTACTCTACTTACTTTACTATGTGTTGATATGAAATTGAAAAAAAATAGGAGAAGTGATTTAAAGATAAAGAAAAGTCAAAGTTATGTAACACCACAACACCCCTCGATGCTGCTGCTAATGTTTGACCATTGTCTCGGCCAGTGGGTCAAGGTGACCCGGTGGACAGAAAACAAATGTGTTTGACAACAGTCCCGGTTTCCAGAAACACATATGCAGTGGCGCAGGTCGTTCACCTTGACCTAAAAGTAACAGAATTCCCTTAAATGGAAAACTAAAAAAATTAAATATTATTGAAGTGATGTGTTGATGAAGTTTTATGATACTGTATCGGCAGTGTCTTCATTTTAAATGGCCACTAGATGTCACTCTCTGCTTTATAATCTTTGACTCTGATCTACTAATTCAATGAAACCTGGCATCATTTTCACTGAGGCTGACATCTAGTGGTCTTTCAAACTGTACCGTGATACAGCATCAGCTGCTTCATCAACACATCGCTAGTATTTGGTAAAGCAGAGTTATTTCTCCTTGTTTGTTCCTTAATGTCCCCCTTGTTTGTTTTTATTTATTTTAACCGGTAAGAGGAAGTATAATAAAGGGAATGGGAAGATTTTCCTCTCCTTTGTTCCACCTTTTTTCCCATGTCTGACATTTTTCTTGGGTAGTATATGAAAGACTAGTGTTCACGACACCATCTGTCAAAGAAAACGTGTCACGGAGCTTCATCGTTGAGGTACGTTCTCATGTTTGTGTTTTTGTTTTCATACGTGCTGATGCACAGTGGGTGCTTGTCTCTGTTTTGAGCATTTTTGACAATAAAATGATGGAGTTTTATGGAGATGTCTCATGAACGATTCAACACAATATTCACAATTCAACAATCAGACAACGGTGAATCCCTCAGGTTCAAGAACGTCATCAGTCCAGGGTTAACAATTTCTCAAAGTGTGGATGTAGATTTAACACAAGTCTGTTTTCTGTTTTCTCTTAGATGACAAGCAAAGTCAAAGGATTCGACAAGAGAGGTATTAGGATTCATTATCACAGCTGCAGATAAATCTCTGTTTGTCTTCTTATCTCGCTACACGATTACTTCTCAACTGTAAACTCATAACTGTTTACTCATGGCTTTTAAAAATTGCTTCATTTCGGTGACGCTCTGCCGAGCACAGGTGGCAGGAATTAGCTTCATAACACACCGAGTGAAGAGTAAATATTTTCACTTTGTTGAGTCGTTAGAGAATCAACCGTGATTCATCAGAGCTGACTACGGATTTCAAAGCCATTGTTTTTCTCGGTTCCGTTGGTGATTTCTATGTTTGTCTTCACGTTTTAAGTTAATTGATTACAACTTTTAGCTCTCATGTTTGAGTGAACTTTGGATTCTTTCCATATTTATTTTGTTAGGGTTTTGTTCCGATGAATCGACCCCTCAAAGCACAGATCTATCGCAGAGATGTCTTTGAGTGCCAAGTGCTAAGTTCTAACGAAATGGAGGATCTTTTATAGTATGAATATTCAAGTAAACGCCTCTGGTCATTACAGCTTGTAATATTGGTCAGTAACTCTAAACACTTCTAAGATGGCCGAGCCACGTGGTGGTTGTGGAAAGTTACCGCAGTTTGATGTCTTGTAGAGAGAATCTGTTTTATCAGTTGACTCACGCAGATGTCTGCCCTTGTCCTTGTTGGAACCACTTGCTGGCATCATCTACAGATTGTTATTTATCTCTCAGTGTGAGCGTCGACTTGACCTGACCTGTCGAATAGCTGAGCAAGTGGATTCTAAAGAGAGGCAATTTAATTCATATTTAATATGAATTAAATATGAAAGATTATCAGTTAATCAAGTGATTATTTGAAATGTGTGTTAAATCTAAATGATCGATTACAGTGAAGTTTTCATATCCTTACAGTACCAAGAGAAAAAGAAGCCTAAACTGTTTCTCTCCCGGTATTTTATCATAAAAATGTTATAAATTGTTATAATAATATCAAATTCATTTTAAATTATTTGCTTTGGTTGTACATTGCTTATTGTCCATAGTGATCACTATTTATTCTCTTTGCTTAAACAGTGTCAGCCCTTTGGTAATCAGGTAGTCATCTTTATATTTTCTCAAACTAAAGACAAGAACAAGGAGAAAATACTCATAGTTATCAAGGCCCATATCTGTGGAACCAAATTCTTAAAGTCAAACATTCTCAGTGTTTTGACTTTTACACTAATCCTGTCTAGTGATTTTATTCACTATTAATTCAATTTGAATCATAATGTAGTTCCTATTTCTAGACGATTTATTTATTCATTCTATGCCAATATTTAATCGTGTTGATTGTTTCTATAAAATGCATTATACTTGATTTCTTATTTTAATGTTCTTTTTTTTCCATTGAACAATCTAGGTATTTATGTCACATATCAACGTAAATTATTGTTCATGTAATTACGGAGAAGTAGAACAAGTATACAGAGAACTATACTACACATGTTTGCCCCCTTGTCCAATTGAGTTTGAAACCCCTGCTCTAACAACTGGTACTACTATTGTGCTCCTACCAACAACCAGAACATAAATAAAGATTTATTCATCCATTCATTCATCAAATCTTTGTGTGTGCAGGTTTAATCCACTGAAATCATTGCAAGTAATACATCAAACATCTACAGGTGAGACTCAAGATCCAGTAATGAACCATCAAACATTTTGTTTCCGGTATTTTCAGTTGGAAAACGGAACTTTTAATTTGAGAGGCTAGCGTCAGCAGATAACTTTACTAGCACAGTGAATAGAAGGCAAACAAAGCGATTCACCAGTGATGGGTTCTCAGTTTCCTCAAAATTATCTTTTTATAGCTGAAAATCTTCTGAAAGGAAGGTAAAGATTAGTTGTCCCCACTTTCTAATCTTGGAATTGGCCTATAAAGTATTTTGCAGTCTTGTTCGTTGATTGATATTTCCCCTCAATTGGGCGACACGTAATGCAGACCCTGAGAAGTAACGTGAGTCGACTTCAAACATCCTTGAAATCCTTAAACAGGCTCTTGAGAACACACAGTGACTCTAACAAAATTGCATCGCAACATCGCCATGAGCCTCTTCGATGAGATGTTTGGTGAAAACATCGCTGATTCTAATATTACGAAGGTATTTAAGTTGGGTCCCGGGATCGAAAGCCCTACCTGACAATCGTCAAAACGCTCTCGACAACAAGCGATTGTAAAAACATTGAAATACAAACAATGAAGCAACGATACAAAGTGTCAGAGCCGGTTGTGTGTTTTAAACATCTGGATTCCCTGCATAATTGATCCCAAATAAACAGATTTTTCTTCTCAGAATTTCTTGTATCCATTAAGTATTTATTTAAACGCACCAGAGAAAACATCAAATAAAACGTCAAAGTCGATCGGGAACATTTTGTCAGCACAACAACGTTGTGGCCTGTCCTTGAAGTTGAATCATTTATTAAGTTATCTTGATCTCAAGATGTCATCTTCTGCTTTTTTTAGTCACAAAAAAAGGAGGATTTCAAAAAGCATCCACAAAAGAGAGCTTCATATGGAGATGAGACAGAAATCTGATTACTTCTACTACAGAAATAGTTTCCTTTCTAAGAAAAGTGTTGCAACATCTTTATAAAACTTTTACATTCAACTCAAATATCCATTGAATAAAAAGTGGATCTTGTGTGATATACTGTATATATCGTGTTATCTTCTTTGAGCACAATCTTACACTTTTTGTTTATAATGAGCTGAGCTAAAAGGCAAATATTTGAAATAATCACTAAATCTTTGTTCTTGCCTTGTGTCTAGACTCTCTTAGGTGAGACGTCAGGTCATCCAGGAGACACTCAAAGTAGAACTTAAGTCTACTACCTAATAGCCTTAAAGGAAATGTTGAATTCAAATGGTTTATTCTTTAAGTGTTTTTCTACCACATTAAACTCTTGTATTTGGAGGAAGGAAGAGTGTCTTTAAGAAGGAATATGTTAAATCGCCTCTGCCAAGGAGATTATTATTTTATTGTTTTGTGATTTAGTCTTAAGTCATGTTAATGTTTTATTCCATTTCCTTTTTGGTGGTTTTGAACAAAGTAGGGCGTGAAATATGCAGTAAGTAACAGATCCTTCAAAACCATCCTGGATCCAGATCGAACTCATTGGTTGAATCCTGATTTTCTCAATATTTCACTTGAATACTTACAGAAATGATTCGGCTCATAGCTGAATAAAATAAACGTCTGCAGTGCATTATGGGACTTTTGGATTTGGTTTTGATTTGGGAAACAAATGATAACGCTGATGGTTAACTCCGATATTCAAAAACATTGAATAAATAAATCTATTCCACAACATTAACTCTTGAAATCTGAAGAAGAAAGAAAAGGTTTTTATTACTTCTGCCAAGGAGACTATAATTTCTACATGTTTGCAGTTCATCTCTCTTTTTCAATTTAGTCTTAAAGCATGTTTATGTTTTCTCTTTTGATGTGTAATATGCGGGAAGCCACAAATCCTTGAAAACCATCCAGGGTCCAGATGGAACTCCAGAAAACCAACACATGTAAATAATTTTCTCACCTGAATCCTCATTTTTCAACATCCTTCTGAATGTTCCACTTAAATGCTTATGCTTGAATAAATACTTACAAGTTATTCTGCTCACAGCTGAATAAATAAGATGTGCAATGCATTATGGGACTTTTGAAATTGATCCGGCAAAACAAATGATAACGTTAATGGTTCTCGAAACCATCAAATGAGGCAAAAAATTCAGTTCAGGCCACAATCGTTCAATTTGTGTTGCAAATAACGGAGGCTGCGATGCAGAGCACGGCTCGACACCCATGTTTACTTTGCTCCGGCTTATTTTTCTCTCTCTGTCAGAATCTTGGTTTTGTTTGCCGCCTCTGACGTGCCTGTCGTCCCGAACGTATCCAAGCAACCTGTGAAATGTATGCCACGGTGAAGCCACATCATCGTGATGCCGAATGTCAGAAAAATCACTCCGCGACTGCGCTGTCAATCAAAGCCCTCTGTCGGTGATGTTCAGCCAATTTTTTTGTTTTTCCTGCGTCACCGTCTGTCGATGAGCTCATCTGCCGCCGCCGGGGCCGATTCTGACATTGTTCACCTGGACTCACTGTTGGCAGACTTCCCGGCGGGATTTGGGGGATGTATGAATCCTTTAATCCCTCCATTACCAAACCTATTTGCGTTGTGATCTGCTGATGTTTTACATTTGCGCTCGTTAATGTTAGCTGTCACTCAGGCGTCACCGGGATGTTTACTGAACGTGAGCGAGAGTTGTTGACGCGCACAAGGACACCATCAGGGTGAAAACTGTGTTTCCTCTTTCAAAGGAAATCCTAGGGCTTATGGAAAAGAAAAGAAAACAATGAAACCGTTGTTCAAAAAATTGCTTGTAGGATTGTACGACAAAGTATTTGTCGAACCCCGGCTGCAGATGTCAAATATATTTTTGAGTTGTCAAGGCAACACAAATATTTTTGAAGCACAACTCTTGAAATCCCAAGAACATGTTTAATTCCCTCTGCCAAGGATATTTATTATTATTAGTAGTAGTAGTAGTAGAAATAGAAGTAGAAATGGAAGTAGAAGTAGTAGTTGTAGTAGTAGTAATATTAGTTGTAGTAGTAATAGTAGTAGTAGTAGTGTAGTAGTAGTATTAGTAATAGTAATATTAGTTGTAGTAGTAATAGTAATAGTAGGAGTGGTAGTGTAGTAGTAGTATTAGTAATAGTAACAGTAGTAGCAGTAGTAATAGTAACAGTAGCAGTTGTAGAAGTAGTAGTAGAAGTAGTAGTAATAGTAGTAGTAGTAGTAGTAATAGTAGTAGTAGTAGTAGTAGTAGTAATAGTAGTAGTAGTATTAGTAGTAATAGTAGTAGTAGTAATAATAACAGTAGTAGTAGTAGTAATAGTAAAGGTAGTAGTAGTAGTAGTAGTAATAGTATATATATATAAATCACTTCTATAAAGTTTATCTTAATAATAATATATCTCTATAAATCTACTTTTAAAGTTTGTTTTAGGTTTTTCCCATTTATTTGTTGTGTTTTTGAACAAAGTACGAACTGCATTATGTAGTGACTAATACTTCAAAACCGTCCTGGATCCAGATGGATCAATGTTATTCATTGTATTCTTGTATCGAGATGTTGTGACTATTTAATTTCAAATCTCTGATGATGTAGTTGAAGTGTATTTGCCTCTGCCACTTTACTATACTAATATGCGGGGAAAAATACTTTGAAGCTGCCCTGGATCCAGATGGAACTCTCTCGAAATCCTGATTATTTCATTTCAATGCTTTCACCTTTTTTTAAAGTTATTTTTTAACAACTGAAACAATACAAGTTGCAATGCTTTATAGAACCTGTGGCTTTGACTGGTAATCCATTATTTTAATTTCATGTTACGTATAATGTTATTGCGATTCCTAACATTAACGCTCTAATGAAGGCTCAGGGCAGCCGAGGACACTGGGAGGTCGTATAAGTGCCGTGCAGACGTAATATTTATAGCAGTATTTTACTTTAATAATCCCTAATAAAATCCATATCACCTCTCCCTGCGGCTAAAAGTGAATGAACTTTATGTTCCCGGTTATTAAGAATCAGATATTATATCATCTCGTGACGCCCGCGGATCCATTGTTAACATTACTCCGATGGTATCGTAGCAGACTCGGCTCGTAATTGTCTGAGCCGCACTGAAGTCTCTCTGGCAACTCCTTCTCAACCGCTCGCAGAATGTGCGACGCTGACGGAGGAAGAGAAAGAATTGAGCCAGATTGCTGAGCTCAAAGGATGAATGAACACGCGGCGAACAAGTCATTAAAAGACAACTGGAATTAAATTGCACTTTCCCCTCTCCTACATCATAGATATCTGCCTTGTAAATCACTTGTCCTGCTGGCGTTTCCCCACTTTAGCATTCATTTGAGGAAATATGGTCCTCTAGACCTCCGCCTGGACGTATTTCATGCATTTAATCTGACGCCGGGATAAAGCCAGGCCGTGTTCAACTCCTGGGATAAGTCATTGTGAACCAGACATCAGCAGCTCTACTACGAAGCAGGTCTTATAGCATTAAAACTGTCTCTAAATATCACACATATCTTAGGAAAACACGATCTGGAGTTTATAATCCATGTGTTTGTGTCTTCTCTTTTAGACTATTGTAACCGTTTATTTTCATGTCTAAACAAGAAGGATCTGTCTTGCCTGCAGTTGATTCAGAACTCTGCAGCCAGAATTCTGAGCCGCTCTAGTAGAAGAACTCACATTTCTCCGATCCTTCAAACTCTTCACTGGCTGCCAGTTTCTTTCAGGATCAACTTTAAAATTCTGGTTCTTACTTTCAGATCTATTCATGGTCAGACCTTCCATCAGTGATCTGATCCAGACTTACACCCCAGCTCGGGCTCTGAGGTCTGTGGATCAGAATCTACTGATGGTTCCTGAACTTCCGGACCAGAGGAAAGAAATCCTTCCAGAGTTGCTCCTAAACTTTGGAACCATCTCTGTGTTTGATGATCTACTGACTCCTTCTAGAAACATATGTGTTTGATGATCTACTGACTCCTTCAAGAAACATCTGTGTTTGATGATCTACTGACTCCTTCAAGAAACATCTGTGTTTGATGATCTACTGACTCCTTCAAGAAACATCTGTGTTTGATGATCTACTGACTCCTTCAAGAAACATCTGTGTTTGATGATCTACTGACTCCTTCAAGAAACATCTGTGTTTGATGATCTACTGACTCCTTCAAGAAACATCTGTGTTTGATGATCTACTGACTCCTTCAAGAAACATCTATGTTTGATGATCTACTGACTCTTTCAAGAAACATCTGTGTTTGATGATCTACTGACTCCTTCAAGAAACATCTGTGTTTGATGATCTACTGACTCCTTCAAGAAACATCTGTGTTTGATGATCTACTGACTCCTTCAAGAAACATCTGTGTTTGATGATCTACTGACTCCTTCAAGAAACATCTGTGTTTGATGATCTACTGACTCCTTCAAGAAACATCTGTGTTTGATGATCTACTGACTCCTTCAAGAAACATCTGTGTTTGATGATCTACTGACTCCTTCAAGAAACATCTGTGTTTGATGATCTACTGACTCCTTCAAGAAACATCTGTGTTTGATGATCTACTGACTCTTTCAAGAAACATCTGTGTTTGATGATCTACTGACTCCTTCAAGAAACATCTGTGTTTGATGATCTACTGACTCCTTCAAGAAACATCTCTGTGTTTGATGATCTACTGACTCTTTCAAGAAACATCTGTGTTTGATGATCTACTGACTCCTTCAAGAAACATCTGTGTTTGATGATCTACTGACTCCTTCAAGAAACATCTGTGTTTGATGATCTACTGACTCCTTCTAGAAACATCTGTGTTTGATGATCTACTGACTCCTTCAAGAAACATCTGAAGACACTTTTATTCGTGCAGGCTTTTCCTTGATTCCTTTATCTGTCTCTGTGTTATCTTACCTTTTAAGTATATATTTTATTGAGTTTTCTTTTGATTGTTTAAGCGCTTTGTGACCCTGGTCTAGGAAAGCGCTCTACAAATATTACTTACTTACTTACATAAGATGATATAAGAAGCTATGTATGTGATGATAACGAAAAAGTTTCAGGTTTATCATCCTTCGAAAGCCTTTGCGACAGTAGAACGAGGTGTTTTGGTTCCTGGATTTCTTTTATCATCCACACAAATACTATCTCCGTAGCCACGGTGACACTCTTTCACAACAGCTTCCTTCATCTCTCGGCTGCCTCAGACTGCCGACAAAACTACACACAGTCACCTCTGCTACATTCGACAGCTCCTGAATATATGTCAGGCTTTATTCTGCCACCATCACACGCACTATCTTCCAATTCAGCTCCAGATTCAGGTTAAACCCTCCAGCAATGTGGTTTCAACCTGTTTTTTTTTAGCGCGCCAGATATCTACTCTTGCGGAAGGTTCATGCGAGTTTGCTCGATATAATTTAAGAGTCGCTCGACTTTCAAACGCCTAGATGTATGCGATGACACTACAGTTTTGAAGGGTTTTTTGTGGTCATGATATTACTCTTATTTTACCGGATACTCACATTCACGACAAGTTATTTGTTCAGAAGATCCAGAGGTTTTTGTTTTTTACGTCTTCCAAAAGAAGACAAACTAACTTTCCTGTGTGGGTGAATAACACTAAATAAGGTAAGGTAAGGTAAGGTAAAACTTTATTGATCCCTCAGGAGGATAAAGTGATAAAATAAATAATAATAAGAAATAAGTAAATAAGAAATAAGTGAGTATATGTTTTTATGTGTATACTCAATTTCATATTTTTAAATAATTAACTAACATAAAAATAGATATTCATAGTTTGCAGTAAAATACTAAAAATAATGCTGTGTCTCAAATCTCATACTTCTCTTAGTGCACTGGAGGTAAGTATGCATCAGGATAGTGTACGTACTAACTAGTAACTAATTCTCCACAGATAGTATGTCTCAAATCAAACTCTGCTGCTACGAACTAACAGGAAATGACGTGACAGCTTCTTATTCTACTTCCATTTAACGATGATTTTAATCAGCTGTAGGAACACTATCGCCACCTCCTGGTATCATAGTCTCAGTCATCGCTTCTGTACAAATCACAGAACTGAGAGCAGTTCTCTTTCTACACCAACTGTTGAGGGCTTTCATAATAAAAACTGTTTGGATAATTTTTCATTATAATGACTTAGATATTCTCTACATTGTTCACAGAGAAACATTGATGAGAATCACTAACATAAGGCTAATAATTGGAGGCATATATTTTTGTTTGATCGATACTTTTGTTTCCAGGTTTTATATTACTTTGATCAACATGTTTATGTTGTTCTGTGTATCTAGAAACAAGGTCTTAACCAAGTCAATGGCTGTAACAGCTTTGTCTTTATAGAACATCTTTTTAAATGGGAATTGGGAAAATAGTCACTTTGGTAAAGATGCCTTTTGATGTTGACATTATTACAGCATGTTTAGTAGTAAGTAAGTAAGTAAGTAATATTTATTTATATAGCGCTTTTCGAGACCAGGGTCACAAAGCGCTCAAACAATCAAAACAATACTCAAAAAAGTACATACTTTAAAGATCAAGATAATACTGAGAACAACACAGGAGTTCCAGAAAATCAAGGAAAAGCCTGAACAAATAGAAACGTCTTAGGATGTTTCTTAAAGGAGTCAGTGATGTGTCAATGAGGCTTCATGATACGGCATCGGTTGTTTAATGATACAGTGTTTTCATTTTAAAAGAACACTAGATGTCACTCTCTGCTTTATAATCTTTGACTCTGAGCTACTAACTCAATGAAACCTGGCATAATTTTCACTGAGGGTGACATCTAGTGGTCTTTAAACTGTATGGCGATACAGCATCAGCTGCTTCATGAAGCCTCATCGACACATCACTACCGTTTAGTGACTTGATTAGATTTACGTTCTTATTGCAAATGTACTCATAACAATAGAAAACTGATGGATGGATGGAAATACTGAACACCATATTTATTCTCCTGTCGTGGATGAAGATCCTGTTTCTCTCACTGTCTAATACAAGTCGAGTACAGTGGGAAATCACACAATCTGGCGACAGGGTTAAGCGAAGGGGGTTGGGGGGGGGGTTCTGCGCCCCTAAGCAGCCTTCCAGCTGCTGTCAATCACACCAGCGACACAGTTCATGAACCTCCAGCTGGTGAAACATATTGAAATGAAAATGGGAAAAAAAAAAAAACTATTTCACAAGTTCAATGATTTTCAACATTTCCTCGATTATCAGTTTTCTGCCTTCTGTTGGCCTGTGGGAAACATGTGGTAAAATAGAAGCAATCAGTCGTATTATTATGTTTAATGATAGTTAACCAGAAAGAAATGTGACGGTGGCTTTTGTAAAACACGAAACCAACAGTTGCTTTTTCATTCTACGAGAACTCCTTATCAATCCTGCCTCTTTTCAGTTCCAGCATAGCGTCAACCGGATCAAGGCAACCATTCATTCACTCGTCTACAGGTGCAAGTGGCTGGAACTTTTCCCAGGTTCACAGGGTGAGTGTCAGGTCCTGTTGCCAGTCCATCAAAGACCCTCTCTCACACACACACACACACACACACACACACACACACACACACACACACACACACACACACACACACACACACACACACACACACACACACACACACACACACACACACACACACACACACACACACACACACACACACACACACACACACACACACACACACACACACACACACACACACACACACACACACACACACACACACACACACACACACACACACACACTTTAGAGGCATCATTAAATCTGTTTTTGGGAAGAACCAGTGAAAGCATGGGCATAGAGTAAACTTTACAAACTGACATCCCTATTGCTGTTCCTGGAAATCAAGGCTACGGAAATCGATAATACATCAGTGACGTGTAAAAAAAATGGACCTAAAGTAGTTTCATTGCCATGTAGACTTATAGATAACCATCAAAACAATTACACATCACATCTACTAAACTAGCAGTGCACAAATGAGACACAACTTCTTCAAAAAGCCATGTAGTGGACGTAGTGATGCAGAAATATTGTTCAGTTGTATTTGTGTATAAATTCCCAATAAACATCCACAACTTCGGGGCTTAAGCGAGTCACCACTCACCTTGGGTTCCGGGTGGATTTTCCCTTTGGAATGGAACGTAATTATTTTTGTTGCTACTTGACACAAACGTGTGTGTGACATTAATGCCATACATGAAGCATGTTTTAGCCGACCATGCTTTTGTCAAGAACAAAGGGTGTGATCGGCTGGAAAAGGCACCTAAGATCACCTCGACCTAAACTTTGCTTAGGTAAGCTGCTGATTCAAGTTCCTAGATATGTAAAACTGGCTTCGTAATGATGCCAATATTGTGTCTGACACATTGGTCTATTATGTAATTCTGATCTATTACTTGTATAATACTCATAGGAAGCTACATGAAGCAGTATCTTTTTTAGAACCCACTAGATGGTACTCTCTGCTCTTCAATGTTTGCTTAGAACAGCTATTCCTCACTGAGAGTATCACATACTGAGCTACACGAAGCGTCATGGAAGCTTCATCTGTGCATCAGTAGCATATAGCAGATTGAAGATAAAGGTTAGGTTGAGCAACACTCACTCAAGACGATAGTTTTCTTTGTTTTTGGCAAGTGTACGTGTATAATAACCTGCCTCTGAATATGATAACTGAAAGTCCCTTTTACGATTTACCCAAATTCCCCAAGTTGCAACAATTAAATACACAATTAGTATAACTATTTATGTTGACTTGAAATAGTGGTGTTTGTGTTTGAATCACTATTAACCAAATATAGTTATAAACTAAAATAAAGTGAACTTTCCTTTTCCTTTTCCATTTAAATATATTTTCTCTTTACATCGTCTTTTTTGTGCCTATGGTGGTGATGCTTCAGCTGGATAATGACAATAAAAACATCAACTTATTATCATTTATTTGTTAACTCTTAAATGCAAAAGTCTCCTCAGAAACCTTCCTTCTATTTGTTAATCTCTTCAAAAGATCGGGAGGTAAGTTTCCTTTGATTCCCAGAATCTACATCTCAAAGTGCATATCTACTTTTAATGTATCAAGAATGGTTGTTTGTTTTCTTTGATTTTCAAAGCCAAAAAATGTAAACTATGTGAACTACTTTCTATTCAGTAGACCATTCTACTTCTTATTTTCATTCAAATTCATCGTTATTTACAGAAACGTGAGCCCAATATTTGTGTAAAGCTTCATTCTTTCATTCTTTTCAAGCAGCCAGCCGAGCATGAAATGCATCAACCCTCCAAACGACAACAGTGAGGATGGTAATTTACTTTTGTTCTCTCTCTTCACACCATCACACGGGCAGTCATGAGTCAACTGTGGCCTGATCAACACAGAGTTCGCTCGTCTCAGAGCTCTCAGAGGTGCTTTAAAAAAAAGAGAGGCAGCCCTCGGCACCACGTCCCGGGGTTTATTACTGTACCTCAAACACCTGTCTGAGATGACTGGGCCGGGTAATTGAGGGTCAGAGCGAAAGAGGCCACTTACAGCCGCGCCTGTGATAGAAAGCCGGGGTGATGGAACAGACGGGCAAGGATAGTCCAACACGGAGTGACGGTCAGTAATGTAAAAACTCTCAGTGGAGCCTCTTCTGTGGCGGAGTGGTGATTTGGGAAATAGATTTGGACTGTCCACTATCATTACGAGGGTCCTTCTCTATGATAGTCAGCGCCACCTGCTATTGTGATTTATTTACCATGAGTAGGAAGCAGTGGCGCTTGTATAACCCGACACTTCAAGAGAACGTTGGCTTCTGTGTTGATGATAATTGAATCTGGAGTGAAGCAAATGTTGCGTTACTATCACAACCATGGAATGCATTACGGTGTGTCTTAGATAAGAATCCTTTGGGCTTCATAGCCGTTGTGACTAATCACGTTATTGAGGTTGTAAAGAAACTTCCTGAAAGCTTTATATATATTGCAGCTTTATTATTTAAGTAATAACTTAGGTGAACAACAACTCACCCTCATGTTGTTTAATGTTGGGATTATATTCAGAGTAATCTGTTTCTTTTTAGAGTTGTATACAAAAATGTGTGTTCATTTTAATGTAGCGACTTCGTCTTCATCTTCGTCCAAAAAGACACTTAAAAACATCCAAATACCTCCATACTGCTCGTCTGTAACGTCCATCTTATAGTGAAGCCTCTACATAAGAAACTGTTCTGAAAACATGAACAATTCTGTACATTTTAAGTTTGTGGGTAGCACCAGCTCTCAGTCTCTTAGGTCCATCTCTACGTCTCTATGTCTATGTATGGCCTGGGATCATCTAGATGATCCCAGGCCATACATAGACATCTCAAAACAAGCTTAAAATATAAAGACTTATTCAAGGTTTTTCTGAACAACTACTCATGTCAAAGCTTCAGTCCAAGAGGGACGTTACAGACGAGCCGTATTTATGATGTTTGTGTCTTTTTGGACGAAGATGAAGAGGCATAAACACATTTATGCATTTCACTTGAAAATGGAACAGATTCCTGTCAACCATCTCATCAAAGAAAGTGCAGAATTATTCCAGGATTCAAGAAAACGGCCACAGCAAACACTTATAAAGAGATTGTATCAGAACGTTTGGTGATTTTACGGGGATTGGACAGCTATAACAATGACAATCATTCCTGAGGCTATATGTCACTTGTCACTGTTGCCACATGAAGGTAGGTAAGAGCTGATGTTCCACACAAGTAAATCACCCTCAACTGATTCAACATCCAGATCCAACTATAAAACGCCAGTAAATCACTTTTAACTTTTATTAGTTTTTAATTTTTTTTTCTGAAAAATATCCACAAAATTACTTAATTACAGGATTTGTGAAATGATTATTCAAAAATTCATTCAAATAATTGAGTATTAGTTTCACCACTTCATGGAACAAATGTGTTGGATTTTCATGGACGATGGTGACGACTCAAGAGCCTGACACGGAAAAGGTGAAGAAACCAAACACACATTCTTCTCTGACATTTTCTTACATCTGTGTTGGATACGGCTCATGAACAGATTAACTACAATGAACAAAATACAAATGTTAAGCCTTAAATATAACTGGTATCATTTATAGTTTGTAGTTTATGGGCAGATTTTCTTATGTGCTTGCTGAACTAAAACAATAGTGTTACTAGTACTTTTATGATGACATCATCAGCATAACAAATTATCTTATTCCAAGAAAACATAAGAAGAAAAAATTGGAATTGATCAATAAATATTAACTTTATAACAACTTCTAGCAGTTGAAATTGTTACTAAGATACAAACAAAAGTTGAAATTTTATGGATGGATGGATGGATGGATTGATTTGTGGTATCCCTTGTGTTATATCAGGGTCAAGGCCTGAAAACAAATATGTTTGTGGATGGATGGATGGATGGATGGATGGATGGATGGATGGATGGATGGATGGATGGATGGATGGATGGATGGATGGATGGATGGATGGATGGATGGATGGATGGATGGATGGATGGATGGATGGATGGATGGATGGATGGATGGAAGGAAGGAAGGATGGATGGATGGCTGGCTGGATGGCTGGATGGATGGAAGGAAGGATGGATGGATGGATGGATGGATGGATGGATGGATGGATGGATGGATGGATGGATGTCTGGCTGGATGGATGGATGGATGGATGGAAGGAAGGAAGGAAGGAAGGAAGGATGGATGGATGGATGGATGGATGGATGGATGGATGGATGGATGGATGGATGGATGGATGGATGGATGGATGGATGGATGGATGGATGGATGGATGGATGGATGGATGGATGGATGGATGGATGGATGGATGGATGGATGGATGGATGGATGGATGGATGGATGGATGGCCAGGGGACGCCGCTCTGTTCCACCAGAAGATCCGGAGAATGTTCCTATGATACTAATCTCTCTACAGGACTCTCACAGATGTTCACTCGAGTGTCCAGATGTTTTTCGCATCTTCACGATACTTAAAACCGACCATTCCTACGGGGACAAAAAACGTGTCGATCCCACAAAAAAAATATCTCACTATGAGATCGTGTCTCGTTTCTTTCCGACGCCACAGTCAAGACACACATCGTTCAGTTCCAGTCGATGCTTGGAAATGATGTTCTACGTGACGCTCCGATGGTATCGATATGTAGCAGCCGGCGGGCGCTCGTCGTTAAGTATGCGCCGACATCTGCCGACGCTGCTGTTGGCGGCGTCACGTCTCTCTCGGCTCAAAGTATTTTTGCTTTGTTTCTTTCCAAATTATCGCTCGTCTCATTAGGACGTCGGTGCACAACGCACACTTGTTGTCATCGTAGCAATTATGCAAGCTACGACTTGTAACACCTCGTGTTCAGTGACGAGCCATCAAACATTTATGGAGACAAACAAGGCAGAGGAGCTTGTTCTGGTTTCAGGATTTAAAATTGTTGGATTGATTGTGTTGCTAATTAACGTATCACTGTTTATAGAAAATATGTCTGGTATGTGTCAAGTTTATACCTTATTAAAATCATATTAAATATGTTTTATCAAAGTATATCAATGGCCTCAGGATAAATTAAAAAAAAACAACCATTTATTAATTTGTTAAGTCATTTATTTATTTATTTGAATCACTTAATTTGATCATTTATATATTGAAAGTTGTGATTTTTTATTTTTTTTAATTATCATATTTAATAATTTGTATATTAAAAAAAGTTAACTTTTGAGTATTTAAAAAAAAATTGATTTTATTTAAAAGAGGGTGTTTTGATATTCTAATTCTCATCATTCTAAAAAAAAAGGAGAAAAAAAACAGGAATTTTATTTCATAGCTTTTGCAAGCTTCTTTCAACCAATGTTAGCCAAGTCTGCTACTATGATGCTACAATGTTAGCCATGAGTGCTACTGTGATGCTACAACAATGTTAGCCATGGTGCTACTGTGATGCTACAACTATTTTAGCAATGAGTGACACTGTAATGCTACAACAATATTAGCAATGAGTGCTACTGTGATGCTACAACTATTTTAGAAATGAGTGACACTGTGATGCTACAACAATATTAGCAATGAGTGCTACTGTGATGCTACAACTATTTTAGAAATGAGTGACACTGTGATGCTACAACAATATTAGCAATGATTGCTACTGTGATGCTACAACTATTTTAGAAATGAGTGCTACTGTGACGCTACAACAATGGTAAAAATGAGTGCTACTGTGATGCTACAATGTTAGCCACAAGTGCTACTGTGATGCTACAATGTTAGCCATTAGTGCTACTGCAATGCTATAAACATTTTAGCCACTGGTGCTACTGTGACGCTACAATGTTACCCACAAGTGCTACTGCAATGCTATAAAAGTTTTAGCCACCGGTGCTACTGTGATGCTACAACAATGTTAGAAACAAGCACCACTGTGATGTTAAATCAATGTTAGCCAGGAGTGCTACTGTGATGCTACAATGTTAGCCACGAGTGCTACTGTGATGCTACAACAATGTTGTCATTCTATCAATCGTCAGCCCATAATCCGCCGGAGCTCACTCTTGTCTCTCTCTATCTCTATTTTTCTTCATTTGTTCTTTAACTTTATTCTTCATATAATCCTTTGTCATTTAAATGTCCATCGTTTCCATTCATGTCGGTTCATATTTTTCCTTCAGAGCGTCACTAAAGCAACAAAAAGAATGTACTTTTACTTTGTCAGTGACTTTTTTTTCCGATAGAATTTCTTTGTGTTCCTTTGAAATCCTGTGTGAGATAGTTTTTCAAGGCATCGCTTCATTACACTGTGTTCAAGTAGCTTTTTTTCCATCCGCCTCCTCGCCGAGTTCCTTCTGAAGTTTGCGGCACTTGTTTTGCAATTACGCCGCGTCCCGCATGCAGCATGGGGTTTGTTTTTTAACTAATGGGCAAATGTGAAATGTGTTCACAGGCCTCGTCCTCCCAACTTTTATTCCTCTCTCAACATGTCGTGTTCTATCCGAGCCCGTCTTCTGCGCTGGAAGCAGCTTAGACTCGATCCAAAGACTCCGCAATTATCGAAATGGCCTCACATGCTGTTTTTGAATTATAATGTTTGCAAATATTGTTTTAATGTCGCTGGCTCCTGCAGTTTTCAACTCGGTCCTTCTTCCCCCTCAATTTAATTCTCCTCAAGACGCGAGGAAAAAAAAAAAAAAGAAAAAAAGAGTCGCATTCAAGCCACTCACGTTGTGGCGATACTGTTTATCTTATTCCCCAGAAGCTCATTTATCATCCTTGACTCACTCCCAAAGAGCATATTCTCCAGATTCCAGTTGAAAAATCGTCCGGTGACTTTCCCCAGACGTTGTATTTATCAGGCCGGATGAACCAGCGTTTCTGAAGATATCCCCGAACACACGGAGGTTCTTGATACATGACCGGGGAATAATCATGAAACAGAAGTGAGTTCCATTTTTTTTTTTTTTAACCCGTTTCATGGTTATAAGAAGAAAAACTTGGAGTGCTTGGACCTCAAAAGACTTTCAGAGAAAATAGTCAAATCGTGCTCGGAATCATGGACCGTAATTGTTTTTGCTGGAGCCTCTGATGACTTTCCAAACATGAAATTGCTCTCAGATTGACGTGATTCTCTTTCATGTAACTGTCGCAACAGCAAACTTTCTTATTCCTTTTTGAAAGGGACCTGTCGATCTGAAACATTTTACGATATTCACGGACCGTATTTCGACATCCGGAGGCAAAAACTTGCTCTTTGATTTTTAACTCGAACCTCAAATAGATAGTTCTAGCAAACGAGGACTTTGGACGTCGAGTGACTCTCATTACGTTAGTTCAAGATCACTTTAACTATATTTGACTAAAAGACAAAGTGAGTCTATAAAACTGAACATGTAGAAATAAATTAGTCGGATGTTTTGATAGTATTATTCATGACCAGTTCAACTCTAAACCAGAATTTTCTACGACTACATTTTTTTTATCGTTACTTTCCACAACAGCAACTAACTAATCGTTTTTACATGTTAATATTAATATGTGTTAAATAAATTGTATATAAAATTGATCACCAGACAATAATTTCTATGTTTAAAGTTATTTGTTTGTTTGTGAATAGAATTAAAAATGAAGTCACTTCTGTGGTGTTGTCTGGTGACATCAACATTTGTATATTAAATTTTGAAAGGCTAAGATTTAAAATATATATATTGAACTTAGAAAATACTTTTTGTTTATTTCTGGAAATATGTGTAAAAAAATATACTGAAAAATATTTAAAGGCATGTTTCAAGAGTCTGCGATATATTTTTACATTTTATAACATAAATAAATACAGAATATACATAATTCTTTGACAAATGATCAAATTCAATTCATTAGAAAAAACATCTTGATTCAATTGTAGTTTTCCCTGCTTCTCCTAACTCATCTTAACCCTTGGCTTATCTGTGGGTCAGGGTGAACCAGAGGTTTCCCTTGGGTTGTCTCTTGGCCAAGGTGAACCACCTCCCTAGCTGCCATTAATACATATGTAGTGGCGGAGGTCGTTCACCTTGAAAAACTACAAGGGATACCACAAACACATTTGTTTCCAGGCCTTCGCATCACCTCAGTCTAGAGAAACCACAAAGGAAACTGCAAACACATTTGTTTCCAGGCCATCGGGTCACCTTGACCCGGAAAAAACACAAGGGATATCACAAACACATTTGTTTCCTGGACTTTGGGCCACCTTGACCGAGAGAAACCACATGGGATACCACAAACACATTTGTTTTCAGGCCTTTGCGTCACCTTGACCAAGAGAAACCACACGGGATACCACAAACATATTTGTTTCCAGGCCTTCAGGTCACCTTGACCCAGATTTACCACAAGGGATACCACAAAAATATTTGTTTCCAGGCCTTCGGGTCACCTTGACCCAGATTGACCACAAGGGATACCTCAAAAATATTTGTTTCCAGGCCTTCGGGTTATCTTTACAACACAAAGCTTTATAACACGCAACATGAATTGAACTCAAGTCATGTTAAATGAAAGCAGCGTCGGTTGTTCAGAATGAATTTCGTGTCCAGAAACAATTAAAACCGACTTCACGTAACCGATGGTTGCACACGTGTGTGTTTGTCACGCTGACGCCGCAGACAACGCAAATAAATCAGAGTTTTCTAATTTAGGTCAGGCGGCGTAGATCGGTGAGATGCGTTGGCTCGTGCCGGCTCAGGGATGAAATGTCTTTTGAAGTGTTCACTGGAAACATTTGCTGTAATTATCCTGTCATGAGAGGGAGCTATAAGCCCGAGACTTCATTAGCCGCTTGTCTCCTGCTTTTTCATCTTTTCCTCGGAAAAAAAAAGAAGAAGAAGAAAATTGCTCATCTTTACTAAAAGATTTAAAAAAAAAAAAAAAGGCTAAACAACACTTTGATGACCGCCGGACCGGACGGTACCTCGTGACAGCTCACTCATCAAAAGCATCATTACCAAGTTGGTCCCATAATGGAACCTCATCCATCCCTCCGGGGGGGCTTTAGGAGATGTGAGCTCGGGTCGTACTTTTGAGAGAAGCTTGAGAAGAAAAAAAAAAAGACCCTTCTTTGCCAAATTCCCGTCATTAAACCCGCTGCTGATCCACCTGCTGTACGACCAAATCTGGAAGCTTTACGCTCTTATGTGCCGCAGAAGTTACAGCTTGTAGGATCCGAGTCGGGACCTTCGGCAGCATGTGTTGGTTCTGGCGGTGCACGGCGATCATTTATTGAGGTTCCCCTTCATCGCCCCGGGTTTTTTGTGAGGAAGCGGCATGTGCGCCGGCGACAAAACCAGGGGGGAAAAAGATGGTCATGCCACGCTACAGGGGCTCCGCGGTCTGTCCTATGGTGGGCGCCATTAGACCCGAGCGTGTTGTCGGGTCACATGTGAGCAGAGCCGGGGCTCGTGCGGTCGCTGACGGACCGGGCTGACCCAGTTCACTGCTGCACCAGTTTTAAGCCTCATGGGTAGATCTTCTCTTTTTTTTCTTTCAATTGCATGAAATTCGATCTATACTGTACGGATGCACCAAAATGGGAAAAAATCAGGAAACCGAGGCCAAAAACCTTAACTAAAACACAGTATTTTTTACATTTTATATATATACATATACTGTATATATTTATGTATAAATAAATACAGTATAAACATAATTATTTTACAAACGATCAAATTCAATTATTACGGAAAAACCTAAAAAAAATACCACATTGATTCAATTGTAGTTTTCCCTGCTTCTCTTAACTTATCTTAACCCTTGTGTTATCTATGGGTCAGGGTGACCCGAAGGTATCCCTATTGTTGTCTCTGGGTCAAGGTGAACGACCTCCCTGGCTTCCATTAATACATATGCAGTGGTGGAGGTCGTTCACCTTGAAAAACTACAAGGGATACCACAAACAGATTTGTTTTCAGGCCTTCGGGTCGACGGAAACCAGGACGGCCAAAAACCTAAACTAAAACACAGTAATTCCATGTATTTTTACTCTGTTTTTACCAAACTCAAATCATGGCAGTTGCTTAAATGCTTCAAACAGTAATTTAATCACAAAAATGATAGAATATTAAATCTGCACTTCATTTTTAACAATGTCCAATACAAGATACAATTGTAAGTTCAAAACAAATTGTTTATAACTAATGGTCTACAGTCTAATGGACGGGGCCGGTTGAAAAGATGTGAAATATTTTGAATTCTAAAATAATCGTCAAAATAAAGTTTGGAGTCAAGAGGATTTGTCAGGTTAAGAATCTGACTAAGAACTTGTACAAGGAGAGTAATACAGAACCTCCTTCATAGATTGTCCAATTTCACTGTTTTCGGTCAGCTCTTCATACTTTATCGTTTATTATTGACGAACCATTAGAATGTTTCGTTGTCAAACTTAACCACACACGTGACTAATGTCCGGGTCCATAATGGACTGGCCCGGTTGAAAAGATGTGAAATATTTAGAATTCTAAAATAACCTTTGAAATAAAGTTTGAAGTCAAGAGGATTTGTCAGGTTAAGAATCTGACTAAGAACTTGTACAAGGAGAGTAATAAAGAACCTCCTTCATAGATTGTATAATTTCACTGTTTTCGGTCCCATCTTCATACTTTATCGTTTATTATTGATGATCCATTAGACGAGACGAAGATCACCTCACAGACTAGAATGAATAACAGCTGGTTTTAATGGAAGCAAACAAAGGATAGTGTTTTTCCGATGGCTTATATCTGAGCAGACCCGTCATCTGTCCTTTTATACTTTCCATCGCCAACTCAAACCAAGCTGTGCTTTAAGACACGAGAAATGATTAACAAGTTCATATTTGTGGTTGAGCAAATTTGCTAACAGTCAACACTCAGTAGGTTTCCATTAGTATTTGAACATGTATATGTAGAATGACTACAAGAATCGCTGAAAGATAAGTGCAGCAGCTTATCTTCTGACTTTTAATAGATTATATTATAATACAAAGGAATAAAAAAACCTTTTGTAAATTGTAAAACAATAATAATTGATTTTCAAAACTGTTTTGTGCAGTGGTTGAGTGTTTTGTTACATTTAATATACAAACTTTAACGCACTACAGCAATCCAGACCTGATTGAATGCATCTTTTCATCCCCTAACTGTAAAAAGTTGAAATCAGCATTTTAACCAGACATCTGCATCTGAGTTCTTTAACGGTGAATACTGTATCTGCGTTTGCATCGTTACAAAATCCTCTTTTGGTGATTAAAGTGGTTTGGTTAGAAGAAGAGTAAACACTTTTGCTGGACAGATTCAGAGCATTCTTATTATACTGTAACATAGAATGTTGTTTTTGCACTTTGAAAATCAACGGCAACTAATGTGAAAACCCATCTTCCCTGACTCAGTTACAAGTTTCAAATGTTAGAAGTTGTGATCTCCAGTGAGTCCCTCATCATGACCATGACTTACTTAGTTGCTCTGAAATCTGGGCGAACGAGAGGTTACGAGAGTCCATTATGACATAATAATGGCTTCACTCTTCCTCTGGCCAGTTGTAATCACCCCCTGCTTTGTTTACACAACAAGTCCCTTGGAGGTGGAGACTTGTGGGATTGATGATACGCAGTGACAAACTTTCTTGCTTGACCAATCCCAGCATAGTGGGTGTGGTTATGGTAAACAAGATTTAATCTCCAGTGTTTTCAGTTAAGATCATGTTTTAACGTAAATGTTTCAATGAAAAGAGAGTTTTGCACAAGCACACACCAATGAGTATAATAGAGTCCACAATATATTTAAGAAACACTTAAATCAACAAATAAGTTGACCTTTAGTCCTCGTGTCATCCCAGGGTCAAGGTGACCCGAAGAGAACACCAGGGTTAAGCGACCCGCAAGTATCTGGATCCCTCAAGTGTTTGGAAAGTGTCTCGGACAAACGGTGCAGTGAAGCTTCTCACCTCGACGCTCCACTGTGGTTTGGTGTCTTTTTTTCTGATGTAAAAATAAGTTCAATAACTGTGTGCGGTCGACCGGTTCGACTTTGAAAACCCAAAAATAGTTTTTCAATGAGAGGAGGCATCATCTCTCTGACGTCTCGTACAATTCCAAAGGGATCATTTTTTGGACCGTTAGCTGTCCTGGCAGACAAAGTATGAAAATGTAGTAAATTATTCACGACGTTATATAATCTGTCGAATGTGAATACATTCGTTCAGAGACATTTTTCTCGTCCATTGAGCCGCCTTTGAGGGTGTGAAGATACATTTCGCATTATCTTCCGATTATCGGTGGATGTCTGGGAGACTGGGGAGGTTTTTTCCCGGGTCAACTCAGATACATTATGTCCTCCGTCTGACCCGGTGCCTCCCCCCAGTTAACCACCTTATTAGGGAGGCGTGTGGAGATGCCTTCGCCACCTCAAGAGAGGCAGCACTTCTATATAAGTTGCTTCTGTATGGTTAAGCTTCTCACTCAATTTCTAATGGAGAAAACATCTTGTCTTTTGGCTCAGCTCTTCTTTATAATGACTCAATAGAAGCCGGAAACATACGTTTTAACAAATGTCGATAAAGCATAACTGCAATGTTGTTATTAGTATCAGTTAGTATCAGGAAATTTACTCCGATTTAATGCTCAAACTAAATATTCAAATGATGTTTAAGCAATTTTAGCCACAACATCTATTGAATTGAATCATCTGAAACTATCACGATCTATGAAAGAAGTTTACTAAGTTGTTGAGTTCCTCAGGGCTCAGTTTTAGGGTCTAATTCTTTCTCATTCAGTGACAAAGCATTCATTTTTTTCTATCTTTGATGGTGATGATTCTCGGCTCGATTTCTCTTTTAAATTTCCTGTTAAATACTTTTTAAACCAAACTTTAAGGTCATGTTTGATTTAAAACATCAGTTTCTCGCTGCATTTTGAAAATAAAAGATGAAACTCAGCACATTAACTTTGGGCTTCAATTGATGATGGGAAAACCAAACGTTTAAAGAGTTTAAAGTCAATGTATGTTCAACCAAAACAAACATTGAAAACTTCTTCGACCAACAAACAGGATAGACTTTTCCAGTATTTACAAATCATCATTGAGATTTAGTAGCTTCACTAGTTTCCAAGTAAAAAAAAAAGACTTTTATCACATCAAGAACTTTGAAAAAAAACTAGTTTCATGTAGTATATCAAGATATTATGAGCCCACGAACACATTAACTGGAGCAATTTGGTTACATAGGAGAGTAGGGGTGATTATTAACAAGGTGGCAACGATAAGGTATATTGCTATACTGAAGGTATTTGAGTATTTGTACTATTGTGTTTGTCTTATCTGTCTTGATCTTTTAAAATATATTTTTTAACTATTGTTTTTGATTGTTAAAGAACTTGTGACCCTGGTCCAGAAAGGTGCTGTAGAAATAAGCATAACTTACTTACTTCGTTACTTACTTACTTAAATTAAGGTCTTTAGACTCTTGATGCTTTGAAAATACTTTCTTTAAAGTATCTTTCCAGACTTGCTATCTCTATCAGAGTTGAGATTAAGATGAATATGCAACATTTAAAAAAAAAAAAAAGTATTCTATTTATAACATATTGCACTATTTTTAACATATTTATATTTATACTTGAATATACATTATTACATGCAATATTTAAAACAATATTTATTTATTCTGTTCATACTAAATTGCATTATTTTGAACTTATTATATTAATATTTGTAATTTTTATTTATACATTCATTCTGCTGTGTTTTTAACGGTTTCCAAGCAATGAAATTCCGTTGCCAGTCTCACTGCTGTGTTTTCTGTACAATGACAATAAAAGAAAGTCTAAAGTGTAAAACATAATAACAAATCTTATTGGGCTGAAATGTTGTGTTTTTTTTCTATTTATTGAGCCATCAAGAGCCCTGAGATCTCTTGGTTGTCTTCTTCTATCAACCCTTCAACAAATAGTTTTCTATTCTCAGCCCCTCGTTCATGGAAAATATCATCCATTTTAACCATCGCAATAGTATTTCAACTACTTGCCTTAAAACCCTTTAGGATGTTTCATCAAATTGTGATTCACTTTTTCTCCATTTAAAACCATAATGGATTAAAAAAAAGAAGAAGAAATCCACGACAAAAGAAAAAGCAGTGGCAATACACTTTCCTGTACTATATTGGCTCCTGAGCAATGGCTTCAAGTCCGGGCTGAGCGAGCAGCAGCTAAACCCCATCATTAATACACGGGACGCAATCAATATGCCACTGGCATTTCTGGGTTTCCTTGGCCCGCAGCGTTTATCTTAATGGGACTGTGCTCCTGCCCTTTTTTTTTTTCCCTTTGACGACCCATATATTACCTTCCAAACATGCCCTGATCTACGATGTGAAAGGAATCTGAGCCGAACAAGGAAGGTTGTTCGCTTTCACCCGACGACCTCGGGGACTTAAGAGATTATTTATTTGAAAAGGTGTTTTGTGCGTATGCAGAACCTGAATGAGGGGAATTCTAACGGACACGCTGTTTGAAAAGGAAATAGAGACTTGAATTTCAAGTTCATTGATTTCGTTTCTCCATCATATTCTTCAGCCTCAACAACCATATCGACCATTTTAATCAAAACATATTTCCATATTAAAGTTTTGTAAAACAATCAATAGTACTGTATTAATATATACAAATTCACAGAGAAATGAATAAATTATATACTTTTATTATGTATTGCAAAAAAAACCAACAAGATTTTAACTATTTATATTGAATACTATTTATTTAATATTACTATTAAACAGTACACAATTTTATATGTCTAAAAAAATGTACTGTTGGGAATATTTTAAATAATATTCTATCTTTTAGTGTTATAGTAATTGCTGGTTAAAGTTGTACACTTCAATTTGTAGATGGTTAACACAAATGTGTTTATAATTAAGTTTGTATGTTAAAATTAGTTAGAGTTTTTCTCAAGACGATACACTAAAAAAAATAAAAAAAATAAGGTGGTATAAAGTAGAGTTGTGCTGGTGTATACTTTAATTTGAAGAGTAGTTGTTTTTCAAATATTTGTCTTTAAAAAGCGATATAATTGTGTGTAACATGAATTTAAAAGTCGCCCTGGTTCATGTATTTGATATATTGAAGAATAAAGAGTTTCTATTACTTTTTGTGTCATGTTTGGTCAACAGAAACTGGACTCAGATTTGGAGGTGCTGATCCTTATCCTTGCCCCTTCCCACTCCTTTCAATAAGAGTCTTATGACACCAACAAGACCAGGGCATCATGTTTTAGGTTGTTTTTTTTCAGAAAAATACCTTATGTTGAGACTTCAGTACAAGAGGGACGTTACAGACGAGAAGTTTGGATGTATTTGGATGTTTTTAATTGTCTTTTTGGACGACGATGAAGACGAAGACAACCGAGCTCCAGTCGCTACATTAAAATGAACAAACACTTCTGCAACAGCCAGGAGCTGTGGAGCCTTAATGATCTTGTTACAAGCGCAGAACCTGGCAGCTCCGGTTGTGGTTGCCTCCTGGCCCGAGGATGCAGTTACACAAAGCAATTAGTTGTGGCCACTCTTTTGTGTCCAGCAGTTCTCCTCTGACCTCTCATCAACACAGCGTAACACCTCGGGCCAGCGGTGCTTTGTAGAAGCCGAAACAGTTATTGTAACGTCGGGAGGTTCCTTTAGCAACACTGTACCGTTAGAACAACAGTCCACGCTGTCTCTCCCCGAACATTGTTTTTGATTTAAATTATACGACTTAAACCCAAAACTTACATTAAAATGACATCAAAGCAGGGGAGCCCATCCTTTTTTTGCACCAAGGACCAGTTTAATGTCAGCATTATACTCCGGACATATTTTCAGATAAAAACAGTAGAAATAAATCATATTGAGTTTGTGTTTCGCTCATTTTAACAAGTTTAGTGGTTAAGTATGCTTAACTGAAACAAAAGCTAAAATCACAAATTTAAAGAAAAGGTAAAAAAGTGAAGGTGTGTCTAGGTTGTGTTGCCTTTTTATCTCAGACATCATTTCCAGATTTCAACAAAATATGAGTGATGGTCTGATGAAGCTTCATGAAACAGTGTCAGGTTGGGGGCACCATCACTTTTAAAATGATGTTTCATTAGAACAGTTGTTCAAAACATCCTAAAAAATTGTGCAGAGACGCCATCTAGTGGACTCTGAAGACAATGACACTGTTTCATGAAGCTTCATCAGACCATCACTACAAAATACGGAGCTTGACAGTGTATTTTAAAAACCCTTAAACATTTTCAAATAGATCAGCATATTGAGAGCGTTTTTAAAAGCCCACACTGAGAATAGAACCTATGACCTCCTGCTCTGGAGTCATTGTTGCTTAGCAGGGTATAAGGTAAGTTGAAGATAAGTTAGAGTCTAGGAACCGTTGCTAGTCTGTAAGACAATTATATTGTCTAAAAAGATGTTATGTTTTTTTTAATTAATTTTTGTCTCTGAAGTTAAATCTAGATCTTGTTTTGCTATTCTTCAGACTTTCCGAAAGGCTTGTTTTGATGGTTTAAGCGCATTGTGACCCTCGTCTGGAAAAGCGCTCTACAAATATAAATGATTTCCTTACTTCAAACCAAGAGGGACGTTACAGAAGAGCAGTGTGGAGATATTCAGACTTTTTTAAGTGTCTATTTGGCCAAAGATGAAGACGAATGGTATCCATCCATGGTATCAAGGGTAGAATATAGTCAGAATGAACAAGATTAGTAATTTATCATGGTTGATATGTGACTTATTTGCTGTAAATACACATATAAATAAATATTAATAGTTAATATGTCTTATTTTTTAGGAATACATTATTAGAATTACACTTTAACTGTGAAGCTACTTTAGTATAAGGAACGTATTTACAAGTACAAATATTTACTTTTGATCATTTAAGATGCTATTCATACTTTTATATTCTTGCTTTTCTCCTTTAAAAATACATTATAATGTTAAAAAGTAAATCACATTTCTCATGCTACTAACACCTACTAAGGGGTAAATATTACCAAAGTTAATCTTTGATTACTTCTGAAATACCTGTTAATAATCATTAATTAAGTTGAAGTTCAGAGAGAACTCCTGAATATCATGGTATCAAGGGTAGAATAAAGTCACAATGAACAAGGTGTGCGTTAATAATTTATCATGGTTAATATGTAAGAAAGTAAGTTATTTGTATTTATATAACACTTTTCCAGACCATGATCACAAAGCGCTTAAACAATCCAAACAATACTGTCTTAAGCTGTTTCAAATGCAAAGAGAGAGGAAGATCGTTTCAAATGTGACTAATATTCTGTAAATATACGTATAAATAAGTCGCTTATTCATAGTTAATATATCTTATTTTTCAGCAATTCATGATAAGAATTAAAAAATAAAATGCATCCATGTTTACTTTAGTGATAGAGCTTTTAATCCCTGGTTTAATAAGACTTTTGCACCATATAGTAAAACTGCCATCCATCAAATCGTGAACGAAAAAAACCCCCAATAAAGATGACATCACTGTTTTATCAGGCGCTCGCTACAAAGTCAAGTGCATTAACGAGACTTTTTTCTCTTCCCTCCCTGGAATTAACGCTCCAGTCTCCCACTTCTGTTCCCCCCCGAACAGTTTGTCAGTGATTCCCCGGCTCTCACATCTCTATCGGTGACAATCTTTTGGAAGCAGTCGCCTCAGAGAGTGACAAAACCTGTCAACGTGTGTCACTTTCACTCTCTCTCCCGCGAGCGGCGGGGCGTCTTTGAGTCTGCCGTACCTTCAT
The DNA here is from genome assembly GCF_982586985.1 of Callionymus lyra. Taxonomy (NCBI): domain Eukaryota; kingdom Metazoa; phylum Chordata; class Actinopteri; order Syngnathiformes; family Callionymidae; genus Callionymus; species Callionymus lyra. The sequence continues at coordinate 5,655,365 of NC_141823.1, forward strand.
CAGATATGGCATCCTCCCTAAAGCGCCGCCTATAAGAGGCCGAGGGAAGCGTTGGGGCGACTCGTTCCCGAGACCTATTTGCAAAACAAAATCACAGGGAGACGAGCGCACCATCTGGATCCCGGCACGTACCTGCATCCATCAGTCCCTTTCGGCTTCTATTTATAGAGCCTCTCTCGTCCCAAACCCGCGAGCTAGCTTGTGTAAAACAGCGACGCGAATCAAGCGTCTCCTCGTGGCAATCAATCACGGGCGGTGACAGATGTCAACACAAAAACCTCGGGTAAATGTGTGCAGAACATCCTCAAAAGTCAGCGTGGAAAAGAACAAACCGGCAACAAGCTTTGACCTCCTTCGTCATTATCTAAAAATCGTCTATTTTTGGCCCCCGCGTTAGCAGGATGAGCGATGAAACACAGTGTAGCACTTAAGCGGGAGGTAAAAATTTAATGCAGTGGCTGGTGAGGGCAGACGGAGAGGTCGCCCCGGCTTCACGTCGCTTCTTTTCCACCCCCCCCCACCCACCCCTGACACTCGACACCGGCGGAATTTGTGATTATGTGTCGGGCGGGGAAGCTTCATTGAGCGGTTATCAATAACACGATTAGTGTCTCTTCTCGGGGAGGGAGTCGCTTGAATCCCGATCATGGGAGTTTTGTTATTGAGCAAGGCTTTCCCGAGCGAGCCCAGGATATTGAGAGTGGACTCGCGAAGGCGCCGGAGCGTTCGCTGCATTTTAATGAGTATCGTTATTCACCGTAGCGTCAGGATAACATTATTGAAGCGACTGCAGTTGTGAGATACATTATGACCACCTGCATGATGATGATGTTCCTGGTCCACTTTCCCCTGAATGGTATTCCAGGGTTTTTCTAAATCTGCAGGTGCGAAGTGTGGTCAGGGCTTTTTCTTTGTTGCTGAAGCCGTCTTTTAAACCGAAAGGTGAAGAACACGTTGTCTCTGGGAGTATTTCGCTTCAGCGTCTCTTAACTGAAAGTGCTCCGGGCAGAATCCAAGCTTTCTCCACGAGTACAAACATTTTACTTGTTCACTTCTTCCCCTAATAAAGGAGTGTCAAACTCAATCACAGACGGGGCCACGTTTTTTTTTTTTTAACTAGTTAAGGTCAAGGGCTGAAGAAGATGTATTTAATTTAACAGGATTATTCTGATTTCATCAATTATTTCCATTTTCTTGTATGACCTTTGACATCTTTATCTTTAAAGTATGTACCTTTTTTGAGTATTGTTTTGATTGTTTAAGCGCTTTGTGACCCTGGTCTCGAAAAGCGCTATATAAATAAATATTACTTACTTACTTACTTACTTACTTACTATAATTTCTGTTTTGCTATATCCACATTAGTATTAGACTTTAGACTTTCTGACAGAAAAAAACAGTGCAGTGAAACTGGCGACGAAATTTTGGCAACCGTTAAAAAAACACAGCATATTTGTATAAAAAAAGTATAAATATAAACATGAATAAGTTAAAAATAGTGAATAAATAAATAATGTTTTAAAACAGCTGGTAATGCTACCCTGGTCACCAGTCATTACTCTGACATCGAGTTTATGATTGTGAGATTTTGACCCTTTTGTCTGCCTTTTATTTACCACCGTCATCGTTGTTCCTGTGTACATTCCACCCAGTGCTAACACCAAGCTAGTGCTAAGTACTCTCTATAGTGCCCTCAATGACATGCAAACCAAACATCTATTGTTTCTGGGGATTTTAACCAGGCCAATATGAAGACTGTATTGTAGAACTTAATCTACTTTGACTCAACCATCAAGTGGACCACTTTGAATAAGTTGAATAAACGGTTATTAGGTTTGACACATGTTTACAAAACAAGAAGAAGGTCCACTGGTACAATCTGTGTACAAGAGCCTTGAATACATTGATTATACTTAAACCAGGCCGACTAAATGTACCTTTTATTCTTGTCGATAAATTAAAAAAGAAACGGTGCCTCGATGTATTTGACAGAAACCCCAAGATATTTTTTAACTGACACATTAGGTCTCGTCCACATCTGGCCCAGCAAGCCCACATTTTATTTTATTTTCATTTAGAAAGTAATTCCAGTTAGCAAAGAAGGTCACAAGGACACTGACCCCTGCCTCTGCCAAAAGCACCAACAACAGTCATGTGGTGGAGATAAAACTGTGACTCAACAACAGCCCATCATCTACCATCGCCCACATCGTAGTAACGGTCAGCAAGAAGACGCAGGCAATCAAATCAGATTCTCAAACTCACAAGGGCCAAATGTCTCATGTTTTTGTCTTTACGATTATTTAGTTTTGACGTCTTTATTTGTCTTTATCTAACTATTATTCATGATGGGACGATACTATGCTAGTGTGTTGAGTGTTAACCACTGCTTGGGTTTTGAAACACTGCTTGGTTTGTATTCGGCCCCGGAATGTCCGAGGAAGTCGCAAAAGGACACATTGTAGGTTCAATGACAAAAAAAAAATGCTAATCTTCATTTGCTTCATTTAACACCATCTGTGCTCTGTTTTAACTTTGTTCCTGTCTCTCTGATAATAAATAACTCATGTTGGAGTATAAAGATGCAACAGGAAACGCTCTTGATTCCGAGTGAAAATATAACATTCGATGAGAAGGTTCTGTATTAAACTCTTCTAGCAAGTAAAGTAGTTTCAACTTTAAACCATTTCTGATCTCTGATGCCTTTTCTTTGTCAAAGTTCACAGCCTAAAGTCAGATTTCTAACCTAATCATTGACATCAATACATATTTATCCGAACAATTGAGGTCCAAAACCAGCCAATGATAATATTATTTAGCAAAATATATATTTATGTTTAAATTATTTTTACCATATATTTTAATTGCATTCAATGAAAATTATGTTTTTAAAACAAGCCACTCATTATCCAGAATTTGATGAGCTCACTTAAACTGCTGAGTTGAATTTATGATGTCATCTCAAGGTTGCATCCTGCTCTCGGAGGGAGAGGAGAGTCAGTAAAAGTGAAAAGTGTCCTCTGAATGTTAAATTAGTCATCAAGATCGGGACGCACTGCCGTGGTTTAAAAAGAAAATCTCTCTGGATGGATTCCATCAGCCTCCCGTCGTGAAAACAATTCGCCGATGTTCATGGATCGGCTCCTCTAATTATAATAATGGTGAAAATTACCGGTTGTAAAAATATTGATAACATCGCGGATCGCCCTGAGTGTTGAGTTCAGAGGAAGCACTATTTTTATCGCAACAACTCTTGAGCTGAACGTCTGTCTCCTGGTAATCGTGGGTTGTGGAGTTGGCAAGGAAACGTGGCAGTGTGTTGTGTGGAGAGAGGTGTGACTCGCACAAGCTCTTCTACTGTTGAGAGAGTAAACAAATCTGTCTGTGGAGAGAGTTCAACCAGAGACCTGCAAATATGATTTTTATTGATGATTACAATGAGGTACTTTTCAAATGATGCCTTTGCTTTAACAGTCCCTGAAAAAAATAAACCCAACATTTGTTAAAAAACAGAAATGTATTGGTTATTTAAAATACCATTGAAAATATTTCCCTAGTGACACAGTTTATCTGAGTTAGTACTGTCAGTACTGTTTCTGGCTTATGTAAAATATTATTTAACAGTAATATTTTGGGCTAAATTTAGTCACGTTTCCTTGCCAGGCGAGTTCCAACGTGTTGTGACAGTGCATTCTGGGACATTATAATACCCAGTAGCGATATTTATTAGTGATGGGTTGATGAGACTTAATTTTAAAAGACCACTAGATGTCACTCTCTGCTTTATAATCTTTGACTCTGATCTAATAATTCAATGAAATATCATTTTCAGTGAGGGTGACATCTAGTGGTCTTTAAACTGTATCGTGATACAGCATCAGCTGTTTCATCAACACATTACTATTACCTAGTGTTACTGATAAGATAAAGGTCAAATGGTTAAGATAAACATGTCACAATTGTTATAGTAATGAGAATTAAAAAAAAAGAATAAAGGATTGCAACTATTAAGCAAATATTATAGGATTAATATTTTGGAGAAGAAAGATAAACCCTTAAATAACTGAATATGTGGGTTATCAGGTGTAAAATTGCATGAAAATAGATGAAAAATAAGTATAATTCATTCAATTCAAGATGTTATAATGACATCAAATTCATTAATAATTGGTTGAGAAGGTGCTTAAATGTTGGGGAACATACAAAATCCCTGACATAGCTAGTAAAATTCCAATTTTTAAAGATAAAAAACAACTCTCTTTAAATCATAGTAAAGAGATAACATTAGCAATTAAACCGTCTAAGAATGTTTTTCATTAAAGCAGTTTGGCTGAAGTTTTCACTCTTCGCAATCATTGAACTTAATCCTTTTATTATTTCGTAGTATACTTCTATCTAATGTCATTCATTATTGAGATAATTTGACCTCTATGGGTTCTTCAATTGAATATTCATGTCTTCAAAATAATCATATGTTGAGTTGACTTTCTTTCTAATGGCGTTGACCTTCAGTGGTCATAGTTATGAAAAGGATTGGACTCGAGTGACAACAGAACTATTATTTCCTCCACCACATGGTCCACATGGGCTAACAAGTTCATACCATCACAACGCCGACAACTGATTCTGCCCAATTGCCACATTGTTAAGTCTTCGTATGGAAAAAAAAAAAAGGAAGGTTATCTACCTGCGTTTGCCGCGACATTAAAAGGACCAATTACCGCTGACAAATAAGCAACGTACATCCAGTGTGAAGGACAGGAGAGGCAATTTTCCATCCTTATCTCCTCGCACTTCATCTCTTGTTTTCACACTTTAAATTGCCGCTCCATAAACAGAAGGCTCATTGTAATGTGCTGTTGCTATAAATTGGAGGGAGCGAGGAATGAAGATGTATTGTTCCACCACCGGCGGATTCATCTTTTCAATGAAGTTGGCAACGGTCAGACGGTCAGAGTCGCGCGAGGCGTGCGGCGAGCAGGCAGGAAGGTGCGAGCGTTACGTGGAGCCATCTGTGTGGGATGTTTTTTTGTTTTTTTTTAACCGGAGCTATTCTTACTCTTTTGTCTTCATCTGCATTTTGACCGTTGCACCTTTACGGAACAAATCACTTCTCCTTCCAGTCGCTCCTGTAGGAAGCAGCTGTTTACATTCGCCGCTCTCCGAGTCACCTTCACATGTGTTACCCTGCCTTATATCACTTCGTCAACAAACTCATCAAACACGTCCTTATTTCAATTAAATCAAACAGTTCAGAGCTAGAAAGATTTGTTTTTGAAAGATTACTCATGATTGGTGTCAGTTTTCCATTTCCAGCATTTAAATGTATCACCAGGGCCTCCCAGAGTAAGTTTTACACCTTCACTTATTTTGAAAATCAATCGTAACTTGCAACTTTCTTGGAGATCTTTGGTGATCTATCTCTTCTTCCATTTCCAACATTCTTGGTCAAACACTGTCTATTATCTCCACTTATCCTCTCCTACTAACCTTTGTCTACAAACTTCACCACACATCTCTAAGATCTTTTCATTCATGATGTAATGACCACCTTAGAATCTTTAACTTTGTCTTTTCTTACTCTACTTCCTGCACCTACTGTAGAGGAAGTAGCCTCTTTGAGGCTCCTAGCATTATAACGTGAGGCTCTGTAGTATTACCATGCAAAGCTCTGTCATATAATTATGCGGGACTCTGTAGTATTACTTTGCAATATTCCCCCCATAACTCTCCTGACTTCCTCAAACTGTCCTGACTCCCCTTAACTCTTCCAACACCTCTGACTCTGCCTTGCCTTTCTAGCTCCTCCTGATCCTCCTGACATCTCTTAAATTCCCCATGGTTCGACCTAAATCTCCTTGACCCCCTTACCCCCCAATCCCCCTATGTTAAAGCACCAAGAAACGCACTCTGACCTTGTTTGTAGCCCTCCTGAGCTGTGATCTTTAAGCGAAAATAGAAACAGCTCGATCTGTTCATGTTACACTTTCAACATGTCCGTGTAGAACACGATACTTAAGGTTCTAAATGCATATTGTCACACCCTACTCCTCATGATTCCCCATAACTCCCCATGAGTTTCTATGACCCCCCCATTGCTCCCAATGACTCCCCTAAATACCCCTGACTGACTCTGCCTTACTCCCTTAACTTCCCATGACTCCGCCTGATTTCCCCTAACCCTCCCTTACTCCCCATGATTTCCCCTAACTCTCCTATGATGCCCCATAACTCCCCCTAACTTCTCATTACTCCCCCTAACTCCCCACCACTCCCCCTGATTCCCCTTACTCTCCCTTACTCCCCATGATTTCCCCTAACTCTCCTATGATGCCCATATAACTCCCCCTAACTTCTCATTACTCCCCACCACTCAACCCTGATTCCCCCTTACTCTCCCTAACTCCCCATGAATTCCCCTAACTCTCCCATGATGCCCCACAACTCCCCATGACTCCCCTAACTTTCCTTGATTCCCCATGACTCCCCATGACTCCCCCTAACTTCTCATGACTCCCCCTAACTACCCACGACTCCCCTAACTTCCCTTGATTCCCCATGACTCCCCATGACTCCCCTAACTTCCCTTGATTCCCCATGACTCCCCATGACTCCCCCTAACTTCTCATGACTCCCCCTAAGTACCCACGACTCCCCCTGACTCCCCCAAACCTCCCCTGACTCCCCCTGACTTCCCCTAACTCGCCATTACTCCCCCTAATTCCCCCTAACTACCCATGACTCCCCCTGACTCCCCCAAACCTCCCCTGACTCCCACTGACTTCCCCTAACTCGCCATTACTCCCCCTTATTCCCCCTAACTACCCATGACTCCCCCTGACTCCCCCAAAGCTCCCCTGACTCCCCCTGACTTCCCCTAACTCACCATTACTCCCCCTAATTCCCCCTAACTACCCCTGACTCCCCCTGACTCCCGCTGACCAGGTACGTAATCACACAATAACAGTCAAAAACGCTCCCGTTAATAAAGCCACAACATTCTTGTCCACGAGATGTTCTTCCTGTGCTGCGGTGGCAGCTTTGATTGTTGACTACAACAGAGGCAGTGAAATCTTTGGCCTGGATGCAGAGATAACACAGTGACGGACTGATAATCACTCAGGCTGCTGCGGAAAAGTCTGCTTTTGTCCCGAGGAACAAAGGAGGAAAAAAAAAGAAGAAAAACAAGCGTATAGTGGGAAGACGGTGAGTCAGGTGGATGAGGCTCCGTTTGGAAGCCGCTCCATGTTTTGGGCACTTTTGTTCTGGTCACAAAGACAAAGTCGTTTGAGGAAAAAAAGGAGAAAGAAGTCAAGAACTCTCAGCAGGGGCCGCACTAACAGTCCAATCCATGCGCTGTGGGAGGACAATTCACACACAAATAACATGCTCTCACGTAAGAGTGCACGCCCACAGTGAGCGAGCGCTCGTGCGGCTCCTACACAGTCGATCTGGCATCTTTTGGCAGAAGCTCCAACACCTACGTAAACACATGCATCATGGTTTCGGATTAAAATACACAGACTTTCCGCACGCCTGGCACTTTCTGTCCTCTTGAAATAGTGATTACCGTAGATTTTGGAATATGAGGTGCACTTAAAATCCTCTAATTTTACTCTTGAGGGTTCAAAGTATTAGTCTGCAAGGCTTCGTAGTATTACTCTGTATTATTCTGCGAAGTCCGGAGTACCACCCAATTTCCAGAACGAGATCTCCAGAGGAATAATTAAAGTCCATCTAGTATTACTCTGTGAGGCTCCTACTATTATTCCATTATGCTTTGTAGTAGTATTCTGCAAGACTTTGTAGTGTAGTGTGTGTTTGAAGTATTACTCCATGATGCTTTGATGTGTTACTTTTTGAGCCTCTGTAGCGTTATGCAACAAGGCTTCGTATTATTATTCCCTGAGACTTAGTAGTATTACTTTGTGAAGCTTTGCAGTATAACTCTATGAGGCGTCATAGTATTACTCTTTCGGCTCTTTAGTAATATGCCGCAAGGCTTCATAGTATTACTCCAAAGAGCTTTATAGTATTCATCTCTAAGGCATTTTAGTACTATTCTATGAGGCTACGTAGTATTATATTCGTGGTATTACTCTGCAAGGCTTCGTAGTATTACTCAACAAGGCTTCATAGTATTACTCCAAAGAGCTTTATAGAATTCATCTCTAAGGCATTTTAGTACTATTCTATAAGGCTACGTAGTATTATATTCGTGGTATTACTCTGCAAGGCTTCGTAGTATAACTCAACAAGGCTTCGTATTATTACTCTGCGGGGCTTGGTAGTATAGCTCTGCGAGTCTTCGTAGTATAAGCAGAGTAATACCACAAAGCCACACGGCGTAAAATGTGCCTCGCACTTCGCTGCACTTCACGTATGACACTAGACCTGTTCATATATATGGTACTTTATAACCTGGTGTCCCTTATAGTCCCAAACATACTTAATGTCCAACAGTTCTTACTCCGGTATCAACTCTGCTGTTAATAAAACAAATAATCATATTTTCTGCATCCATCGCTCAGACCTTCCAACATGTCCGAGCGTTGTGCGGGCAGCGAGGACAGTGGCTGCTCCGGCGTGGACGCTCTCTTTAAATAGCTCCAGATCTAATCTGCAGACAGCAGCAGAGTTCTGACAGATCCTGCCTCGCTGCCTCCTCCCACTAGGTGACACATTCTTTATTTATTTTCTCGCTCTCCTCCGCTCTGGTATTCACTCCATGGAGCGCTGGCCCCTCAAGCCATTGTCAGTTCCGTTCTCCCTCCATGTCAGAAAAAAACCAAATGGATTTACAGGGTTTTACTGTCAAACCCTCTCCCTGGTCCTGGTGAAAGCACCGGCGTCTTCCTCGCCGTCTCCTCCACGCTCGTCCATTTATTCTAATCACCGTGAGATTAGGAGTCCGTCCTCACGCCCTCTGATGAAGTCCTCCAGAGACACCGCTTCGTTTGACCTTTATCTGGGCGAGCATGTGGGTTGAGGTCAAGTTACAAACATGTGTGGGCTTCGTGGGGGGGGGATGCTAATGCTACGCTTGCGGCGTGGAACAAAGATATGAAAATAAAATTGGTAAAAAATTTAAAGAAATGAGGCTTTCATTGTGACTAAAAAAAACAGCTGGTCTTGTGTCAAGCAAAACTTGATTCATAAGAAAGCCATGAAAGTGGCGATGGGTCGATGAAGCTTCATGAAACAGTGTGGTATTTTTTAAGAGCTCAGTAGGTGGCGCTCTTAGTTTGAAAATCGTGAGAGGTTTCTGTAGAATAGCTGTTAAAAGCTTAATATCATTAGACGGGTAACAAGCACAAGCTGATGTGAAGTGTAGAAAAATAACTGATTTCCTTTTTTTCATCTATTAATTCGTAGTTTCCATATTTTTAAAGTGAACTTTTACCTATGTAAAATATGTATATGTATATAGGTATGAATTAAAACACATCATATCACATTTTCTTTATTATTTTCTCATCATTAAAATATTTTTCTTTATTCATATTTTTTAAGTATTGTTTTATTGTATTTTTTATTACTTATTTAATGATTTTTACTAATTTATTTTGTTCTTCTTCATGTTTCTTTAATAATTAAACCTTGGTAAATTCCTCTGTTACCGCAAACAATCCTAATATCAAAATGATTAGTAGTAGTAGTTTATAAAAGAAAAATGAATTTCAACAGCAAACAAATTGAATTCAGTTAACTGTATTAAAAAAAGTATATTAAAATTATGAAGAATTATGGCCTCTGAAGTTGAAAAAACAAGAATAAAATTATATTTTTTACGTAGTATTAGTAGTACAACGTATAGTACGACGTTGTTCGCCTATATATTTATAAATTATAAACACTATACAAGTTTCAAATCAATTTAAGCATCAGAATGGCATCAAAAAACGTCAGGTTAATATATTTTATAATGATTTTGATGGCAGGAGTTCGGGACTAAAAGTGTGTTTTTAAATGTTGTGGTTTTCCAGCTGCTCGCCTGAATATCTGATGTGAAAAAAAAAAGCATCAACTGCAATAAGTTCACGTCGGTGTCAAACCTAATCCCTCAGAAAAGACACCAAATCATAATGATATGATGATCCCAACCTTAAAGAAAACCACCCTCTCCGCTCCGAAATGTGCTTTTATTTCACGGAAGCCTCTCGACGACACGGTGAAAATCTATTTGGATGAGATATTCTCTCGACCCCTCTCACTCCAATTAATTTGATACAAGCGGCAAACATAAATCCTGGATGATTACGCCGCGTTCAGGACGACGGCCATGAATATTTTCATCTTCTCGGGGACTCGAGAACAGCGGGAGACGCTGGAATTAGTTTTGTTGTATTATGTTGATGTACTTTTTGCTACGTCGGCAGGAATCGGCGCCGGTTTGTGTCGAGTGTCGGGTCAAGGTCGGCGTGAGCTGCGACTGAACATCATCTCATGTTAATGTTTTTCAAATCAGTTCGCCTCAAAGGGAAATATAACATTTTAATGACGGCAGGTGTCGGATTGGGGGTGTTTTCAGGATCGGTATCGCGATCACAATATTGTATCAACATTAAACTGCATTGAATTAATTCTTTTCTTGCAATTTTTTTTTGAATTGTGTCTAGTTTTTATCCAAGTTTTTGTTTGGTTAAAATTTCAATAAAGTGTGCACGTCTTCCTTTAACTATTAACCTGCAATTATTTATCATTTTTTTAGTTACAATTTAACTTCTGGACACTAGACGGCAGCAGTCATCACGTCCTCTGCAGCTAGACTGAGGACGAGAGGATACAGTGACTCAAGCAGCTTTTAAAGCTGATGTTTGGAAATATTTTAGTTTAAAAACAAATGAAAACAGTTTTTTGTCAAGAATCATGTGGTCTGTAAATACTACAACACCAGAGTCAAGTACTTGAAAATACTACAAATATATACTTCTTACTACACTATCACAACACCAGAGTCAAGTACTCGACAATACTACAAATATATCCTTGTTACTAAACTATCACAACACCAGAGTCAAGTACTGGACAATACTACACATATATACTTGTTACTACACTATCACAACACCAGAGTCAAGTACTGGACAATACTACACATATATACTTGTTACTACACTATCACAACACCAGGGTCAAGTACTGGACAATACTACACATATATACTTGTTACTACACTATCACAACACCAGAGTCAAGTACTGGACAATACTACACATATATACTTGTTACTACACTATTACAACACCAGAGTCAAGAACTCGAAAATACTACAAATATATCCTTGTTACTAAACTATCACAACACCAGAGTCAAGTACTGGACAATACTACACATATATACTTGTTACTACACTATCACAACACCAGAGTCAAGTACTGGACAATACTACACATATATACTTGTTACTACACTATCACAACACCAGAGTCAAGTACTGGACAATACTACACATATATACTTGTTACTACACTATCACAACACCAGAGTCAAGTACTCGACAATACTATGCATATATACTTGTTACTACACTATCACAACACCAGAGTCAGGTACTGGACAATACTACACATATATACTTGTTACTAAACTATCACAACACCAGAGTCAGGTACTGGACAATACTACACATATATACTTGTTACTACACTATCACAACACCAGAGTCAAGTACTGGACAATACTACACATATATACTTGTTACTACACTATCACAACACCAGAGTCAAGTACTGGACAATAGTACACATATATCCTTGTTACTACACTATCACAACACCAGAGTCAGGTACTGGACAATACTACGCATATATACTTATCACTACACTATTACAACACCAGAGTCATGTACTGGACAATACTACACATATATACTTGTTACTACACTATCACAACACCAGAGTCAAGTACTCGACAATAATTCACATGTATCCTCGTTACTACAGTATCACAACATCTGAGTCAAGTAATGGACAATACTACACATATATCCTTATTACTACACTATCACAACACCAGAGTCAAGTACTGGACAATACTACACATATATCCTCGTTACTACAGTATCACTATACATGGTATCGTTGACCCAGTATCGTGATATGTATCGTGTCGTCAATCCTGATCAACCTCAGTCATGATCTTGGAGTAAAAACTTTCTCAACACAGGATTTAAGGAGCAGTCCTCGGCACTGGATCGGGTCCAGCTTCTCCGGGTTAATAGATAGGCTTGGCCAGACGTCTGCGAGGTGACCGCTAGCTGGCAGCCAACTGGATCTCGCTCCAGATTGTAAGTGGACACGTACTTCGCCTCCCTCTGCGTGCACTTGTCACCGGGGATGATAAAGCACCCTGGATCTCCCTCGCTCTCCATCTTTAGCTCACACATCTCGGCCTCATCCTACCCTCTGAACCCCTTTATTCCCCTCCCTCGCTCCAAGGCCACAGCAAGAACAGCACTGATGCTCCAGTATCTGCCCCCCCGCGCCCCCCTTTCATGAGACCCCAGGGTGCTGTGTCTCAATTGAGAGTGGGGAGTTCAAGGGCTGAGAATGGATGATCAAAACCAAGCAAAGCAGGAGAGAAAAACATGTTTTCGGAGCTGCTTCTGGCTCTTTTCCCACAATTTTAAAAAAAAGGGTTTTTCGCAAAAATATATAATGTATAGATAATCATACAAGGTTTTTTAGTGTAAACTTTAATAAGATAAAAATCATTTTTGTCCTAAATATGTACACTTCTTTTCAATTTTAAAACATTTCAGTCGTTACTTTATTCAGTTATTAAAATATATACTGTCAATGGATTCAAAACAAATTATAAAAAAAACAATATTTCATTTTATAATACTGCAATATTAATAAACTGCTTGATATAAATTACAACACAATTCACATTACAACACAATTTGGGTTATTTCATTTTTTAAGATATAGAATGATCTTTGTTTTTATATTTTTTAATATCTGTCGTTCTTCATCCTTTCAAATTTTCCATGCTTATATGTTTATCTTTTAATTAATAATACATATATTTGTGTATTACCTATTTTTCTTGTTGTGTTTTATAACTTAAATGTGTTCTTTTTTTGTTATTTAATTTTTTTCTCAATGTTTAAAAAAAAAAAAAAAAGACAAGACTAATGTGGAGCAATAAGAAAAATATAAGTATATAATATTAAATACATTACAATAGTTACACTTCAAACACTTCCATCCCTTTTAAAATTAATCTTCTCAAACAATATACGTTTATTCACAGTTTTTATCTTTTATAAATACAATGCTAATCCAGGTAAGTCGAAATACTTCAAATAAAGTCAAATAAATAAATAAACAAAATTATATATAAAATATTTAATTGGATCAATTGCTTTTGTATAGTTTTGTCAGACAAAGGAAATGTATCACCAATAATAAAAACAACATTTTGTAAAGTCCATTGGTCAGTCATATGAGTTGCACTTTTTTGCATTCAAAGTAAACTGATGGATGGATGGATGGACGGATGGATGGACGGATGGATGGACGGATGGATGGATGGATGGATGGATGGATGGATGGATGGATGGATGGATGGATGGATGGATGGATGGATGGATGGATGGATGGATGGATGGATGGATGGATGGATGGATGGATGGATGGATGGACTTTATTAATCCCTTTCGGGAAATTTGGTTCGCAGTTCACAGCAGACGATGTCTTCATAAAAACTAGAACAAAGTTCAAATAAAGAACAAAGAGCAAGAGAAGACAAAATGCAAATATAAAGACTATAGATCAAATGAAATAACACTAAGTAAAGAATACCAACTGCACCCAAAGGATAAAAATGAGGAAATATATGTATTTTTTGAAGGTTTTAACCAAGAACAGAGTGATCACAATTACACACTACACTTACAAATTTAACCAAAAAAAAAGAGAAACAAAAAGAAAATATCTTATTCAACGCAAGAATGTTTGACCACCATGTCCAGCTTTCTTCAATTCTTTTTTATTTCTTGTAATTTTATACTTTCGCCCTCAAACCTCCTCAGCTTCATGTGGAACTGATGCTCTAAAAATAGCCTCCATCGTCTGAGGAGACAATTTTCATTCTGTCTCTGAGCTACAGTTGAACTTGTGTCCAGAGTCGAGTCGAGTGTACAGTAGCCTGAAAGTTTTAATGCAGCAGAAGAAGAGGAGGAGGAGGAGGAGGAGGAGGAGAAGGAGGAGGGATGGTTGCAGCTTCATCTTCGCTCGCCGCTGGCCTGATTAGTATTCTATTTGCAGCAGCAGGCGTCGTCTAAATTTACCCGATAAAATAGAAGCAAAGCACACTCACCCTTCCAACCCTCAGCAAACAGAGCTGACCAGAACCCAAAAAATGCTCATATTTGCTACTTTTTTTTCGCTCCTCTGCCTCTGGCTCTTGAGCCAAACTCCTGCGTCTGGGCATGATGGAGGCTTATTATGATGCCGCAGTGCTGCTGGCGGAGTTTTCAACCCAGTTTCACACCAGCACGCTGCACAGACGTGGCACGAGCGAACACGTGAGGACGATCTTCAGCATCTGATAGCAAAATCCAAAATCTTAAATTAGCATTTGAGTCGGGCTGTGATGATACATGTAAAGTCTTCGTGGAATTATGGATGAAAATATGGAAATAAATGAGGAGAAATAACCAGCAAGAAACACGGGATGGGAAAATACTGTATATCATAAATTACTTTGAACTATACTTTAAAATCTATATTTTACACATTTACTGAATGTTTGCATTCATATTATTGGAAAAAACAAAGTACTCTTGATCGTTAATTAAGAAATTCTGGACATATTTATCTTATAAAAGTAGAATACGTTTTTTAAAAAGACCAAAATAATAGATTAATGCAGATTATTTTATTCATTTCTCTTTTTTTATTTCTAAATACTTGCAATTCCCTCAAATAAAAACTTAAAAAATAATAATGCAATTATAATGATTAACATGATAATCGTGTAATTTACATAAACCATATACATAATTTGGCCAAAGAAGAATTTGAATGAATATATAATATAAAAGGTATTTTAAGTATTTTATTTTGATTAATTCTTATATATCTTTTAAGGTTACGTCTCCTATTTCATTTTAATTATTGCAATCTATTGATTGTTAATTTTTTTAAATCGTTTTACTTTATTTATTTTCACCACAAAAAACCCCACTGGAATTAAGATTTTTTTTTAATTTTCTTATTTGATTTAAAAAATTATAAAAACTTTTTTTTTAGATAAACATTTTATGAATACTAATTTTTGTAATGCAAAAGTAAACTTTTGTATAGTTTGAAGATTTTCCAGTAAATTCAAGGTCGTTTTTCTTCTTTTTTTTTTTCTTTTTCTTTAATTAACTGTTTGGAAAATCATATCTTTAATTAAAATAGAAAAATGATCAAATAAAACCTGCCACAGTTTCCAAACTTGCTGCATGAATGATACACAGATGGGTGTGTGTGAACAAAAACACACTCCTGGCCGGAGTCAGACCAGTTATCTGACTTCATTGCTCAAACTGTGAATCAGTCTGTCAGTCATGGCTGTCGTGTTGCAGTCGATGGTCGGCCAAGAAAAAGAAACGTTTCACCAAAGTGGAGTCACTTGGAAAGATCAACGAGGATCAACATCAAAACCATCAGTTAATGAACACTTTCATTTGTGCAACAGTGATGATGATATTTGGACAAGGAAATGTTAAAACACAGTACTTAGTACTAGTGGATAAATACTCTGATGCCTCACAGTGTGACGGAACCTTGCGGAGTAATACTACACAGACATGCAGAGTAATACTGCAGAGATGTGCAAAGTAATACTACAATGCCTCGCAATTTGACGGAACCTGGCAGAGTTATACTGAAAACGCTCGCAGAGTAATACTACGATGCCTCACTTTGTCACAGGACCTCACAGAGTAATACTACAAAGTATTGCGGAGTGATACTAGGATGCCTCTCAGTGTTAGGAACTTCACAAATTAAAACTACAGAGAAATGCAGAGGAATACTTCAATGCCTCACAGTGTGACGTAACCTCGCAGAGTAATACTACGATGCCTTTCACTGTGACAGAACCTTGCAAAGTAATAGTATGGAGACATGCAGAGTAATACTACAGAGATGTGCAGAGTAATACTATGTTGTCTCGCAATTTGACATAACCTGGCAGAGTAATACTATGAAGACTTGCGGAGTAATATTAAAATGCCTCACAGTTATCTCGAACTTCGCAAAGTAATACTACAGAGACTTGCAGAGTATTAAAACAATGTGACGGAACCTCTAAGAGTAATACTACAGAGATTTGTGGAGTTATACTATGATACCTCGCAGTGTGAAGGAACCTCACAAAGTAAAACTGCAAAGAAATGCGTAGTAAAACTACAATGCCTCGCATTGTGACAGAACCTGGAAGAGTAATACTAGGAAGACTTGCGGAGTATTACTAAGATGCCTCACAGTGTTCCTGGAACTTCGCAAAGTAATACTACAGAAACTTGAAGAGTATTACAGCGATGTGTCATAGTGTGACGGAACCTTGTAAAGTAATACTACAGAGACTTGCGAAGTAATACTAAGGTGTCTCGGAGTGTGACACAACCTTGCAGAATAAAACTACATAATAATACTACTAGCGGTGCAGCGTCATTACTACTGATGTATACCAAATAAAATTCAAGGTCAGTAAGTCTGAATAGATAAGGCATCGGATTCTAAGACGCACTGCTTTAGGACTTTAAGTGTGACGTATAGTCTGATAAATACGTTACTCATTATCGCTAGTTTAAAGGCTAGTTAAGAGACTTGTTAAGAGTGAAAATCTGATGTTCCTTTAAAGAGAATCTTTTTTTTTCCAGACTAATAATTATAAGACAGTAGTTGAATAATATTCTATTTTATGGACCAGGACGAGGCACTGACTCTGTGTCTGGGTTCGAGTGGATTACAGGATGAAATCCAACAGAGACAAATCCAATTCAAACTGTGGATTGTTCTGAATTTTATCGATTCACAAAAAAAAACATGATTCACTTGTTTCAGAATGAAATCGGAGGTTAAAAAAAAAAGGTTCCTATCTCTGTCGTCGGCTCTCGACTCACTGCTGCGAGAGACTCTAAAACAATTATTAGCAGCAGCACGGACTCAGAACGAGAGCTTCCCAGGTATGTGATCCTTTCTTTCTCTTCGGGAAGACTCACAGTGGAACATTATAATGGTATCGCGGCGGCGGATACAAAGGCGGCCTGGGATTTGCTGCTGAGAAATAGAAGGCAAATTGATCCGAGCTAAGTGGTGTGATAAGAGAAGTAAAGTTTTCATTTGAATGGAATGTCGGAGCTCTCGGGCTTTCCCGCTCCTTCTTTAATTGATTCCATGTTATTCACATTTCAGGCAACGCTGTTCCACTTTTATTACTAAATCTCATTGTCAGATATTAGCAAATGCTTATTTGATAATGGATTAATCTTCTTCTTCTTTCCTTTTTTTAACAATAATTATAGTTTCCAGTTACTTTTCTTACAGTTGGTGGAAGTGACAGAACGGAAAACTATATATGAATTGATTTATTATTAGATTTTAAACTATAATAATAAGTGAATAACATTTGAATAATAATGATAATGATTATAATAATAATAAACATTTTAAACAGTCATGTTAGTAATAATAAGAATGTTGATGCAGTTTCATGCTTCTTACGAAATTTTAATTTTTCCTGATTTTGTTTGAAAGAATGAATGGAAAATCAACCAGTATGTTTGCACTTTTTAAAATGTATTTTTACTATTTGTGAGTCAAAATAAACAGTGTGTAATAAAATATTAGTTTCACAGTTCTTGAGCCTTTTGAAAAGTCTCTTGATGACAATAAAATGAATAAAAACATCAAATCCCCCCCAAAAAAGAAGAGGATTCATGACTTCTTGCTGCTGCTTCCCGAGAAACTACTACATATGAATTGTGTACATACTTTTATATAGCGCTGAATGATAAATAATATTACACACATTTTACTGTGCAAATGTGTGTCAACTCAAACATGGTATATAATTAATTCCCAT
The DNA here is from genome assembly GCF_982586985.1 of Callionymus lyra. Classification (NCBI taxonomy): domain Eukaryota; kingdom Metazoa; phylum Chordata; class Actinopteri; order Syngnathiformes; family Callionymidae; genus Callionymus; species Callionymus lyra. Next base: position 5,673,455 of record NC_141823.1, read on the forward strand.
TTTCCCAATTCCCAACACAATGCACCGAAAGTGGGGCACACACACTTGAAAGACAAAAACTTTTATCTTCAGCAAACATTCCTGTGTGTGTTGTTGGATGAGCAAACTGTAAGTAAACCAGCTACTGGGTGGAGGATTTGAAGCAAATCAGCAACAAAATTAAATACTCTGTATTTTTATCCAAACACAAGTGATTACAAAGTGGGCAACATATGGAATAACTTCAATCTGATGAGCCAACACTTGTGCTTTCATCAACCAGAAATAGTTTTCAATCAGCACCTGGTATGTATGGAGAGTTTACCACCATTTTTTCTTTTTTTTTTTTTGGAGGGGGGTGTTGGTGTGCATGAACGTAAGGATCTAGTGATGTGTTGATGAAGCTTCATGAAGCAGTTGATGCCGTATCACGATACAGTTTAAAGACCACTAGATGTCACCCTCAGTGAAAATGATCCCAGGTTTCATTGCATTAGTAGATCAGAGTCAAAGATTATAAAGTAGAGAGTGACAACCGATGCAGTATCATGAAGCCTCGTCGACACATCACTAAGAGGATGTATTTGAATGTTTTTAAGTGTCTTTTTGGGAAGAAGGATGAGGAAATATCAAAAACATTCCTGCCTGTAACTCCAAAATAACATGCATTATTTAAAAAAAATGTTCCGACCCTTAGACGACATGAGGGTGGGTAGAAAACTACTGAACTTTGGGATGAACCATAGTGATGTTCTGATGAAGCTTCATGAAACAGTGTCATGTTGTTCAGAGGTCTGGCGCCATCAGTTTAAAAATGAGGTTTCATTAGAACAGTTGTTTAAAACAAAGGGAAAATAGTTCAGAGACGCCATCTAGTGGACTCTGAAGATAATGACACTGTTTCACGAAGCTTCATCAACACATCACTACCATCTACTGGACTCTGAGGATAATGACACTGTTTCATGAAGCTTCATCAACACATCACTACCATCTAGTGGACTCTGAAGATAATGACACTGTTTCATGAAGCTTCATCAACACATCACTACCATCTACTGGACTCTGAGGATAATGACACTGTTTCATGAAGCTTCATCAACACATCACTACCATCTAGTGGACTCTGAAGATAATGACACTGTTTCATGAAGCTTCATCAGACCATCACTACCATCTAGTGGACTCTGAAGATAATGACAATGTTTCATGAAGCTTCATCAGACCATCACTACCATCTAGTGGACTCTGAAGATAACGACACTGTTTCATGAAGCTTCATCAGACCATCACTAGTGAATGATCCCTTTAATTAAACACTTATTTTGATACTAAACCTAATCAAAAACATAAAAAATACGTTTAAAATCGGACTAATCTATCTATTGAAAATTATCTTTAGCGTACTTTTCTGTGCTGTTTTTAAGACAGTGTGTAACCAAAGCAAAGTTTTTTATTAAGTTATTACCCCTTAAAAATATCTTCATCACTCCATGGTTAATAAATGACACTATTTTATCATTTTCTTCAAACATCCATAATTAAACAAGCGTCATGTGGAGACACCATGGAAATAAACGTATCAATAACCAAGACTTTGTGTCGTTCTCGAGCTTATAGGTCGTGACACAGAAAAACAAAAAAAAAGATGTTCACAAGCCAAGAAAAAAAAGAGCTTCAACTTCGTCACGTCACATCAGACGGCGGCGCTGACACTTAAACGAAGCCACAAAGCCGCAGCTCGACGGGTGGTATATATCAAGAAGTTTTTCTGCTTCAGCTTTCTTGACATTAAACGTCTTCCATAAAGAGTTTATGCTCGCAGAAAATTTGGCTCGTCACATCCCCCCTTTTAATATCGTCTCCATTTGGGTCAGAGCAGATGTCATTGACTGAATGTAGACCAGAGCTATTTTTGGGTGGTTACAAATGACTCTTTGACGCAAGAGAGAGAGAGAGAGAGAGAGAGAGAGAGAGAGAGAGAGAGAGAGAGAGAGAGAGAGAGAGAAAATGGATTGACGGAAAAGAAGCCCCCGGTCTGACTGACACTCGGACCAGGCGCCGGACTGACAGGTGTTAAATAGCGTGAGTCACTTCGTTTGTGATTGACTCGCCGCCGTTTAATTATTTCGGATGAACTGCTGACCCGTCGATGCTCACACTTCCCCACCTGGCTCCGAGCCCTCGGTTGCACCCCAGGAAGAAATAAAAAAAAAAGGACTGTTGCCAGAAGATAAGCCTCTTCCTGTCTTCCCCTCTTTCTCTTCCTTTATTTCCAGGTCGTTTCATGATTCCTGCTCAGGCTGAAGTTACGTCGGGTAAATGTGATTACAGAGGATGAAGCTTCGCGAAACAGTGTCATTTAAGTTTAGCGGTCAGTAGGTGGCGCCCTCCTTTATACAATGGTGTGATGCTGCAATAGATCTGTTGGTCACTAGAATTAAGATAATTAAAGACATTATACAAGACATACAGTACACATATTATACATAATAACAAAGACAAAAAAGTAAATAAATAATTCAAATACTACTAATGATAATGATATAATAAAACAACAAAACATATATTTAAGACAATATAAGAATATATATTATAAGAACTATGGGATCATGGTGGTGCAGTGGTGAATGCGATCGCAGAAGAAGGTTCCAGGTTCGCTTCCAGGTCAGGAGGGAGTCAACTTGTGACTTGTTTCTTTGTGGAGTTAGTATGTTGTGTGGGTTTACTCCGGGCACTCCGGTTTCCTCCCAAAGTCCAAAAAAAAAAAATCAGAGGTTGATTGGGAACTTTGGAGAATTGTCTTTATGTATGATAATGATATGTATAATGTTAAATATAGAAACAACAACAAACAATAGTAAACATTAGTGATGTGTTGACGAGGCTTCATGATACTGCATTGGTTGTTTAATGGAAGGATAGATACTTTATTTATCTCTGTAGAGAATACAGTGTCTTCATTTTAAAGTAAGTAAGTAAGTAAGTAATATTAATTTATATAGCGCTTTTCTAGACCAGGGTCACAAAGCGCTTAAACAATCAAAACAATACTCAAAAAAGTATATACTTTAAAGATCAAGATAATACTGAAAACAACACAGGAGTTCGAGAAAATCAAGGAAAAGCCTGAACAAATAGAAACGTCTTAAGATGTTTCTTAAAGGAGTCAGTAGATCCATCAAGCGCAAAGAGAGAGGAAGATTGATCCAAAGCTTAGGAGCAACAGTCTGAAAAGATTTCTCTCCTCTGGTCCTGAGCCGTGTGCGAGGAACCATAAGTAGATTCTGATCCACAGACCTCAGAGCCCGAGCTGGGGTGTAAGGCTGGATCAGATCAGTGATGTAAGGAGGAGCCTGACCATGAATAGATCTGAAAGTAAGAACCAGAATTTTAAAGTGGATCCTGAAAAAAACCACTAAAGACCACTAGATGTCACTCTCTGCTTTATAATCTTTGACTCTGATCTACTGATTCAATGAAACATCATTTTCACTGAGGGTGACATCTAGTGGTCTTTAAACTGTATCGTGATTCATCATCAGCTGCTTCATGAAGCTTCATCAACACATCACTTGTACACACACATCTGAGAGTCAGTTGACGAACAGAAAAGGGAATGGAATGCGTAATAACAGTTTTATTGTGAGTTAAATGTAATAGCTATTGATGTACGAACTAAATTATCAATAAAACTTGAAAAAATGTCAAAATATCAGTTCTTAAATTAAAGTTTTATGAGCTGTTTTTCTTCAACTTTTTCATTTTATTTGTCCAAACAAATGCGACTTTATTCTGACTTACAATAAAATGTAAAAATACATTGTAGATTTTTTTTCCCCCGCAACTGTAGGTTTGGTTTCTTTTGGGTTCTTTGGTTCAACACAACCGTCCTAAATCTTAGAGTTAATGAATACATTGCGTGAGTACATGTGTGAGGCCTCTTCAACCCATCACTAGTGTGTACTACTTGATTGCGTAACAAATATTTGAAGTAAATAAAGCAAATAGAGTTTTTTTAATTTATTTTTAAACACCAAACTGTGCTGGAGCCAATGACAACATCAGGCTAATACAAAGTAAATTCATAATAAATACAAAAATACAAATTCTGAATTCCGACCCCATCATATGAGCCTCTCTAGTGACGAACTCAACAATCGACTCTTCGCCTCCTGTGTGCGAGCGAACAGAACGAGACGCCCTCGTTCTTTGAAAACAAACTGATTCTATGAGCTCCGAACCGAGTTGATGACCTGATTGCCTTTTGTTATTATGAGGACACGGTCCCAGCCCTCCACTCTCACTCCTTTTCTTCTTCTTCTTCTTCTTCTAATCCATGTCAGTGACTTTACAGCCAAACAAGGACGCGCTCCAAACATTAGGTAATTAGTCACGTAGTTTGCCTTTTGGCAACTCGCAGATGCACACACAAGTGGTAATAAAGCTCAAGCTGCAGATTGGCCGCCGTGATTTATGTGACTGTGCCAGAGAATTTACTCTCAACGGGTCATTGCTGGGATGATTAACCTTAAGTCCTTGGTCAAAAAGCAAATTGCCACGTTTATTTCTTCGCGCCACACTACACACACACACACACACACACACACACACACACACACACACACACACACACACACACACAGACACACACACATACACATTCCTTTTGCTGTCAAAAAATACACTTTTACTTATATTTCGTCAAACTACAACCTGGACATGAATTATTATTATTATTGTTGATGTTGTTGTTTTTGTTGTTGTTATTACTATTGTCGTTGTCGTATTTGTCATCATCATCAATCATTATTATTATTATTGTTGGTTTTGTTTTCTTTCTTTTTTTTTTAACTCAATCATATGGCTTATGATAGCTATATATATATATATATATATATATATGTATTGTTGCAATTAACATGCAAATATTCACAGTGTTTGATAATATTTGTGTTGCAATTATACTTCCGGACACTAGATGGCAGCAGTCATCATGTCTTCCGCGCTAAAAGGAACTGAAGAAATATAGTATTCCAGATCCGTATATACATTATATGGTATATAGTACTGATTGGAATTCCATAATTCAGTCTATTTTCCAGACAATTTCATGTAATACACATTTTAAGAATTGGAGATTGTCCTGGTAGAATTCCCATTTGTTCTATGACAGTAGTAGTAATCCAATATTCCAATCTCTACTAGTAGAGTTTGGAATTCACTAGTAGAATCTGGAATCCTCCTAGGACAGATTGGAAATTCCAATATTCAGATACCGGTTCAGTAGTAGGATTCAAATCTGTACTAGTAATAGGGTTAGGGTTAGGGGTTAATAATGAGGTGGAAGATCAAATGGACACGATGAATATACAGTGTACTTTGTTTCTCCAGATCTAAAACTATTTTCATCAGTCAACTGAGACATTAACTATTTAAAGGCGCAGCATCAAAGTTGATAGAAGCAAGAGGAGTGGAGTAAAAGCAAAAGGAATTAAAAATAAGCCAAGAAACTTCACAGATAATATGATTTAATGATGGAATTAGAAAAACTATGATCCTAGGGTGTGTTATTTTAGCTGTAAAACTTTAAACGCACGGAGTAAAAAGAGTCCCCGGTTGAAAACCCCGACTCTCGGTGACCCCGAAAGCCGATGAATTCATAAACACGTCCGCGAAGTGAAGCCGATCGCCGACAACTGCCGACTCCCTCGACGCAAACATTCGTGAGAGAGCAGCATTTCATGACATTTCCGTGGATAATTAGTCTGGTTGACAGTAATTAGGTGGATTAAACACAAATCCTCGCTGGCGAATATCATGTTTTGGCATTTTTAGAGTCGGGGCAGAGTGTGAGATTAATTTATGAGCCGTAAGTCTTGTTATCCTGTGATCTGCATCATCATTACCAACCTGTAAAAGTCAATTTGACTCCAGTTTGACTGCAGATTAAACCGGATTTGCCACAACTCTGCTTTAATCGAGCATGAGTCAGCGTTGATCAGGAGAATGAACTTGAGAACGTTCACAGATACACAAACTTTTGTTGACTTATACACTATATATTAGCGCTGTTGTGTCGAGAATCTGTCGATATGATACGTATCACGATACAGTTACAACGAGACTATATAGCGTAGTAACAAGGATTTATTTGTAGTATTGTCAAGTACTTAACTCTGGTGTTGTGATAGTGTAGTAACAAGGATATATTTGTAGTATTGTCGAGTACTTAACTCTGGTGTTGTGATAGTGTAGTTACAAGTATATATGTGTAGTATTGTTGAGTACTTGACTCTGGTGTTGCAGAATTTACAGACCACATGACTCTTGATGAAGTCGTAACTGCTTTCATTTGTTTTTTTAAACCATAATATGTCCAAATACAATCTTAAAAGCTGCTGGAGTCTCCTCTCATCCTCAGTTATTCCCAAAAATGATCAAACAAAGAGAATATTTGCATGTTTATTGTAAATAAAATATAGATATATAACATTTCAAACTTTTTCAACATTTGTATAACTTGTATGGTTGTATGGTGGACTGTATCCTCTCATCCTCAGTCATTGCCGGGATCCCAAAGGATTTCATTGGGGAGGACGTAATGACGGCCGCCACCTATTGGCCGGACGTTTAATTGCAACACAAAAATGATCAAACCTTAATATTTGCATGTTATTTGTTAAAAAGAAAAGGAAAAAAAAGTATGAATACATGTTTTATTTTATACACACTTTATTTAAATGTATACTATGATACATTTTTAAAGTATGATTTAAAATTATGGGTAATGCTGTGATGAGTTGAGCAATTTGATTCATTCATTCTAGTTCATTCAACAACTTTTGACCATAAGAAGCTTTTGTCTAAGAACTCTCAGAGTCAAAAGGATGTTTCGACACAATCCAGTGAGAACTAGCCGACATCAGCTGCTCACAGTCTAGCATCTTCAAAAGTGCTGCCACACAAAGATTAGTTTATTCTGAGTCACAAGCTTAAAAAAATCACTGGCTTTTGTGTCACTCAAGACAAGTGCAACACATTTCAAAGGAAAATCTTTCTTTTTTACTTAACAACTAGAGTATATAGAGTGGATACTGCAATATCTATGTATTTATATTCAAGCTTTTATTCATCAGATTGAAATTAGTATTTCCCTCTGATGTTGGTATGAATAGTCGTAAAGTTTTCTGATTTTCTTTGTTTTGAGAACAATATAAAGGCTTTCATTGTGTCGTTTATTTATTCATTCATTCATTTCCGTCCATTGTAAACTCTGTAAGACTCATGTTACCGTCTCGCCTGCAGTTCATACAAAGAATTCTGAGCCGCTCTAGTAGAAGAACTCACATTTCTCAGATCCTTAAAACTCTTCACTGGCTGCCAGTTTCTTGCAGGATCATTTTAAAATTCTGGTTCTTACTTTCAGATCTATTCATGGTCAGACCTTCCATCAGTGATCTGATCCAGACTTACACCCCAGCTCGGGCTCTGAGGTCTGTGGATCAGAATCTACTTATGGTTCCTGAACTTCCGGACCAGAGGAGAGAAATCCTTCCAGACTGTTGCTCCTAAGCTTTGGAACCATCTCAGTGTTTGATGATCTACTGACTCCTTCAAGAAACATCTGTGTTTGATGATCTACTGACTCCTTCAAGAAACATCAGTGTTTGATGATCTACTGACTCCTTCAAGAAACATCAGTGTTTGATGATCTACTGACTCCTTCAAGAAACATCAGTGTTTGATGATCTACTGACTCCTTCAAGAAACATCTGTGTTTGATGATCTACTGACTCCTTCAAGAAACATCTGAAGATACTTTTATTTGTGCTTTTGCCTGAGTTCCTACAACTCCTGTGTTTGTCTTATGTGTTTTGATCTTTTAAAGTATATATTTAAACCGTGTATTGTTTTTGATTGTTAAAGCGCTTTGTGACCCTGGTCTGAAAAGATCTTTACAAAAAATTACGAACTTACTTAATTGAAAACCTTGTTTTTGAGACACTTCTGGATAAAACATTTTGCTGCTCACAGACTCCTGCTGCACCAAATGTTAGTACTTATAATAAAATAAATAATAATAACAATAATAATTAAAAAGCCAATATAAAAGTGAGACTTCTTCTAACTATGACTGTTCAAAATTAAACCAAAAATCACTTGAACATTCAAACAACAGTTCAGAGAAGCTGTTTTGTGTACGACGATTATTTATATACTCGGAATTTAACCGATGTTGCATTTCTGGACGTGTCAAATGACGTTCGTTTCCCCCGCTGGACATCTGCACTCATTACTCTGTTGTCTTTCAAAGGGGATTTTCCCTCCGAGTTTGTTCCCTAATGACCGGCTCTCCTTGTTGTTTCAGCATTCTCACTGCACATGTCTTGACATTGTTTATGGATTATCGCCTCCACTCTGCGTTTGTTTGTCTTCATTGACAGACCCCCTCCCCGCCCCCCCGTGTTGCTTGTTATTGGACTCGCAACCATCGCCTTCTCACGTGCTAAGACAGAAAAAACACCTTTTTTTTACCCCTTCCCTTGTGTTCACTCCTGTTTTTATTTGTTTGGTTTTACAGTTGCAGAGAAAACCGCAAAAGTCAAACAACTTTTTGTTACGAAAAAAACAACATTTTCTTGTTTCAAATAGTGAAACTGGTTTCTTTAAAAGACGAAAAAAGGTTTGGAGAATCATCCTTGAAATGTAAAACCGACACAAACGACAACACGTAGAACAAACACACACATAGAAAAGAAACAATGTCTTTCAGGCAACGTGTCCTCCATACAAACACATCTATTGATTCACAGTTTCACCAGGAAGGTTTGCCGAGGTTATCGTCAACCGAGGTGTTAGCAGAGTAAATAAATGATATAGTAGTGATGTGTTCATGAAGCTTCATGAAACAGTGTCATTATCTTCAGAGTCCACTAGATTGTAGGGATGAGTTGATGAAGCTTCATGAAACAGTGTCATTATCTTCAGAGTCCACTAGATGGTAGGGATGAGTTGATGAAGCTTCATGAAACAGTGTCATTATCTTCAGAGTCCACTAGATGCTAGTGATGAGTTCATGAAGCTTCATGAAACAGTGTCATTATTTTCAGAGTCCACTAGATGGTAGGGATGAGTTGATGAAGCTTCATGAAACAGTGTCATTATCTTCAGAGTCCACTAGATGGTAGTGATGTGTTGATGAAGCTTCATGAAACAGTGTCATTATCTTCAGAGTCTACTAGATGGTAGTGATGTGTTGATGAAGCTTCATGAAACAGTGTAATTATCTTCAGAGTCCACTAGATGGTAGGGATGAGTTGATGAAGCTTCATGAAACAGTGTCATTATCTTCAGAGTCCACTAGATGGTAGGGATGAGTTGATGAAGCTTCATGAAACAGTGTCATTATCTTCAGAGTCCACTAGATGCCGTCTCTGCACCATTTTTCTTTGTTTTAAACAACTGTTCTAATGAAACATCATTTTTTAAACTGATGGCGCCACCTACTGACCTCTGAACAACATGACACTGTTTCATGAAGCTTCATCAACACATCACTACTCAACAGAGTTAATAAACAATATAACATTCAACTTAAAATAAAAACATCTATACAATCTTCTGATTAAGAATAAGGGAGACTGGAGAAAATACGTTTTTATGGATGGCTGTGATTAAAATGAATTTGTAAAAAAAAAAATATAACAGGGAATTTTGTCATATGATAAATGTCGGACCACAACAGGTTAGTAAATTAGTTGCAAAAAAGTTGTTAAATATTTTCCTTTGTTTTGAACACCTGTTCTAATGAAACATCATTTTTAAACTGATGGCGCCACCTACTGACCTCTGAACATCATGACACTGTTTCATGAAGCTTCATCAACACATCAGAACTTGTGAGAGATTCTGAAAAACTCTCCTCGAAGGAAAAACATTTTTTTTCGAGACAGCGAGTCGATTTGAGCAGTCGAGAAACAGTATGTCTAAAAAAAATATATTTTTTACTGAGCTCAAATTATCACTGAAGGATTTGTGAAGCTTCACGAAGCAACCTCCTTATTTTAGGGCCCACTAGATGGCACTCTTTGTTCTGTTACCTAGTGAAGGGGTTAAAGAAGACATTGTATCACGATACAGTGTGAATAGCCACTAGATGTAACCCTCTTTTAAATTAGAGATGGTCTGATGAAGATTCATGAAACAGTGTCATTATCTTCAGAGTCCACCAGATGGCGTGTCTGAACTATTTTTACCTTGTTTTGAACAGCATCCCTGGTCTTGCCACTATGCCAAATAAAGTCTTAGATGTATTGTCGATATTTTTGTTTGACTCTGTTTGTTTGTTTGACTCCCATGCAAGATCAAATTGTAAAGCGTACAGAAAATGTAAATCTGCGTCGTTAATGTTTTAATCCGGTCAAGTAGAACCATGTAGACGTTTGATATAATGTTCCAGGATTACAACAGTGAACAACAGAGTACACGAAGGAGAGACTCGGAGCCTCGTATATTTCCAGCCTGATTCAAACAAGGCGTCTAAAAGTAGGTTGAAAAATGATGCAACATACTTCTGCCTTTAAAAAAAAAAAGCCTCCAGATGATCCCTTTAATAAAAGCAATTCAAAGATTGTCGCTGGATTACGGCGCTCCGAGAGTGATTGACTCGGCCCACGCCGCCGTAAGAACGCTCACTTGCTGCGAGCCAAGTAAATCTGGTTTCCATAATCTGATCCCACTTCTAATTTCATCACATTTCTCACCGCTTATCTCACGCCACATCGCCGAGGCAACGCTTTCGTCAGGCAACCCCCCCGATCGTTCCCCCCTTCTTTTTTTTTTTTTTTTACTTTTCTCGCACCTCTTGCTCGGACCGAGGGGGATCCTGGGGGTCCTGGATGGGTGAGCAGATATTTTAAGGAGGTCAAGCTTTCATGATGTGGACTGCAACATAACTTTATAATCCTCCTCCGTGGCAGAGTGCTGTGCACCGCAAATCTGTTTTACTGTTTGGCAAGTTTTAAGCACATAAAAAAAGATTAAACTACCCACACACTCTTAGAAACAGTTATGGAGGGGCGGAGGGAAAAAAAAGTAATATCTTCATACGAGGGGAAAATATCTTCACATATCAGCAGGGATTTCACATCAGTGCGTTTAAGTCAGTTCTGGTTCATGTCAGACGTCACTCAACACAAAAGACTGTGGGTTTAAATATCAAGGCTGCGAAGTCAATTGATGTGTATTAAGATTTTTATGTTTAAGATAAGATAAGAAACAGAGATGATGGATTTCAACGCTACAACTAATACTAATTTTGGAAAACTGTAAAATCATATATATATATCTACATATTTAAAAAATCCACACTGTTTGATTATTTTTGAGATGCAATTAAACTTCCAACCGCTTGATGGCACCAGTCATTACGTCCATGGTGATGACTGAGGACAAGAAGATACAGTCATATCGAACAGTATATATACATTTTCCTTTTTTACAAATAACATAAACATATTAAGGTTTGATCATTATTGTGTCGCAATTAAACTTCCGGCCACTAGATGGCGGCAGTAATTATGTCCCCCGCAATTAAATCCTGTGGGATCCCAGCAATGACTGAGGACGAGAGGATACAGTCCACCATACAACCATATAAGTTATACCAATGTTGAAAACGATTGAGTTTAAAGACCACTAGATGTCACCCTCAGTGAAAATGATGCCAGGTTTCATTGAATTAGTAGATCAGAGTCAAAGATTATAAAGCAGAGAGTGGCATCTAGTGGCCTTTTAAAATGAAGACACTGTATCATGAAACAACCGATGCTGTATCATGAAGCCTCGTCAACACATAACTACACAGTTTAATTTAGCAAGGAAGGAATCTTACAGCAGCTTTGCTAATATCTTCAACTCAAGCTTGTCAGACCTTGTTTTCTTTAGATATGGCATGTCTTTGAAAACATGTTTTTATTATGACAACAAGAGCCTTGACCAGCCACCTTCACCCTAATATAACACAAGGGATACCACAAACACATTTTCTTTCAGACCTTCGGGTCACCTAAACCCAGAGATAACACAAGGGATACCACAAACACATTTGCTATCAGACCTTCGGGTCACCTTGACCCTGAGATAACACAAGGGTTACAAAACTTTACGTTCAGTGTTTATTCCTAAAAAGACGAGCTACAAAAAACTTCTGGTCCAAAGTCAGGTGTTGATATCAAGATACTGTTGTTGAGCCTCACGTTCAGCTTGTTTATCTGTTTCAGTGTTTGTTGACTGATAAAGAAAAAACCTTCCCGCTCGAGGGAATCCAGACTGATGCCAACTCGAGTAGAAAAAAGTGACCTTTTTGAGGAGCACGTGACGACCCGCCGGCCAGTGTGGACGACAGCTCTCTCTCTAGCAGCATTTTTAAAAGAGCAAAAATTAAAAAATTAAAAAAAGAGTGAAGAAAAATTGTGTCAGATTCTCTCATTATTCACTTATCAATATGTTGTCATTTAAATAGATAACATTTTCTTTTTGTGTCATTACTAACTGTAAACACAATATTTATTAGAAATAAACTGTAAATATACTTGTTTGTTGTTATTCATATATTTATTATTGGGTTATTTTAATTTCATGAAGCCACTCAGTCGTCGACACTTTCCCTACTTTAATATTTAGTCTTGGGTGGCGAAAAGTTTTTCTCTCCTTATTATCTGTAATTATATTATATTTTAATGATATTATTATTGCCTCTTGACTTTTTTAATTGTTTGATCATATCTCTTTTAATTAAATATTTTCAACAAAAGCATTTTCTCCATCCTCTCACACATTTAAACATATTAAATTTTGTGATTCATCATTTTGGGAACGTTGGATTCAATGTTGGATTCACTCCTGGTATCTGAAACATATTTAATTCCTTGTCCTGGTGTTTGAAAGATTCCTCCTTCTTCTTCTGCTACACCTTTTATTTTGCGTTATATTCAGTTTCTCTCTTTATTTTATTATTAAAAAAATGTTGTTTGATGTTGGGAAATGTTGGATTCTCCAAATTGACTTCTTATCTTACTCCCTTTTTTTGTAAGAGTCCATCAACACTTATTACAATTATTACAATATCACAATTATTTCAATGTATTTTTTCTTTTTTCCTACTTTCTCCTTTTTTGTTAGTGAGTAAATAAGTAAGTAAGTCATTTATTTGTAGAGCGCTTTTCTAGACCAGGGTCAGAAAGCACTTAAACAATCAAAACAATACACAATAAAATATATACTTTAAAAGGTCATAAATAGATATGAAAGTAAGAACCAGAATTTTAAAGTTGATCCTGAAAGAAACTGGCAGCCAGTGAAGAGTTTGAAGGATCGGAGAAATGTAAGTTCTTCTACTAGAGCGGCTCAGAAATCTGGCTGCAGAGTTTTGTATCAACTGCAGGCGAGACACATCCTTCTTGTTTAGACATGAAAACAAACTGTTAAATATGCATCCCTTGATCTACTGCAAATGTATGTATATATAAATGAAGTTTTTCTTCTTTTTTTTTAATGTTTTTTTCCCAAAAAATACATATATTTATCACATCAGCTCTTTGACATTCAGTAATTGGGCTTGAGGAGATCCACTCTATCTTTTGTTGCAAACAGATAATAAAAAATGGAGTGAGTAACACCAGTACTGCAGCCAAGGCTTGGAGAAAACAAGTATTATCTAGAATGGTGTTTAAAAAAAAAAGGCAGAATGGACAGACTAATGGAGAGAGAGATGTCCCTCCACGTTGTGTACGCTTGACACGGTGAAATGATGTCGCTACTCTCAGCCGCTTGCTTCGATAGACGCCATTTTTCACACCATTAACTTCTGCCTACTGGTTTTATTCGCGCAGCAGCGACGAGCTGAAACAATCCCCAACACGCCCACCGATGAACACCATTGATCTAATTGATCCGAGACTGTGGCCATTCTGCATAGACGTAGGAATCATTTTCTTCGGGGCTCTGCCTCACTCCTTTTTTTAAAGTGTCCTCCGTCCTTCTATGGCTTTAACAATCTGTTCAGGTGAGGGACCAAAGCTGAGTTTTACCAATCCAGATGTGTTAAAGGAATGGAGACCTTGAATACAAAATGAAATAATACATAAAACATTATTGTTTACATGTCTCTTGATATTCAAATTATTCAATGTTTTATTTTATAGACTATTGTGTAATAAAACTTTTTTTTTTGTCCGTTCATTAGTGACTAAGCTTCATGAAGCAGTGTCATTACCTTCAGAGTCCACTAGATGGCATCTCTGCACTATTTTCCTTTGTTTTAAACAACTGTTCTAATGAAACATCAACAATTTTTAAACCGATGGCGCCAACTAAACATCTTTCATCGTATTGTTTTTTATTTTTTCCGATATTTAATCTCCATCTTGTCGTTTTAACAAATCTTTACTGTGAAACCATACAATGTTTTTCTCATATTACAAAATACTATTTTTGTAAGTACTACATACAGTCAAGTATACCATGTTTGTATAAGTGATTTTTGCAAATTTCTTCTTTTGTAACACAGGTTACAATGTATTAATTCATTGTCTAATTTATAATATTTAGATTTAAATGCACATTTAATTTGTATTTCATGAACTATTTTTTCTTCTATTCAATGTTGTTGTTTTTTTTTCTCATTTACTTTTTTTTTAATTGAATATTGCATCTTAAGAAGGTATATGTTATTCATAAATCTGTGAACAGATTATAATTTGTATTTCTATTTAAAAGATCTTTATAATTCTGTTAATTTTCCTGGGGTACTTCTAAAAGTTGTATTTTTTTTTTAATATTAAATATTTTTTCGTTTTTTTATGCAATTTTACCTAGTATTTATTTGATTTTTTTATTTTTTTTTAAGTGATTTTAAATGAAAAAAAAACATTTTCAGCTAAACCAGTCGTACCACAGATGAAGATCTTCGATTATTATTGAAAAAAAAAAATCCAGTGAGTCCCTTTTCACACCGAGGAGCTTTTCGTTGTGTCAGAATCAATGGTCCAAACATGTCTGAGTGTTTTCCCCAGCAAAGGTTCTAACCAAAAAGCCCTCATTACAGTTTTCTTAGATGGACGAACAGCTCAAAGGGCCGGTTAATCCAGTGGGTTTTGCAGGCATGATGGGCTGGTCAATAAGCTGGAGCTGCATCCTGAAGCTGCTGGAGCTCCACAGCAGAAGCAGCTAAAGGAGGCCCGAGGGAACGCTTTGCATGCTGCACTTTTTATTCTCTTCACAGCTTTTCAAGGTTAGGAACCGCCATCGTCTTAACCCTTTATTCCTGCGGATCTCAATTCATGACGAATAATCTGAGTCTAACATCTTTTTAATATTTTATTTTTTTTAAATCTGGTCATATTTGTGTCGGCTTATCTGTTGGATTTGGTCAAAAAAAAAGAAGAGATAATCTGAATCAATCTAATCAACCAGCTGCAGTGGATTGACGGAATCGTTGACAAGTCTTCGTGGTACATTTGTGGTAGATTACTGGTTGATAATCTGTGGGTTTAAAATGAAGAGGGACAGAAATGAAAGCTCTATATTTCTACCATACGAGCTCACTGAACGATGGCCGTTCTACTTTGTCCTTTCACTAATGATCTGCTCTGTTTCTATTAATATCTTGAAGCGATTCAACAATAGATACACATATTTCATACGTACGTTCCACATAAATGTCTATCCAGTAACCAAAAATAACTAAAATACAATGATTATTGTATCATATTTTTCTGATTATAAGGCACATTTAAAATCTATGATTTTCTCATAAATAAACAGTTCTTATAATCTGGTATTTATGTATTAGTTCTGCTCGTACTTGACTGACCTTGAATATATGGTATGTGGTACACGACACTCAAAAATCTGTTTGGTAAACTACTTAGTCACACTCCGCCATACATGAATTACTCCAAGAGGCACTTTTACTTTGTGAGGCATCGTCGTATTACCACATGTTGCAACCTAGTATTACCTGAGGCACAGTAGTCTTACTCCACGAGGCACTCTAGTATTTCTCAGGGAGGCACCGTAGTAATACTCCATGAGGCAACCTAGTATTACTCCCTGAGGCACAGTAGTGTTTCTCAGGGAGGCACAGTAGTATTACTCCATGAGACACCGTAATATTACTCTACGAGGCACTGTCGTATTACTCCAGGAGGCGAAGTAGTATTTCTTCCCAGAAGGCACAGTAGTATTTCTTTCCGGAAGGCACCACAGTGTTACTCTGCAAGGGTCCGTAGTATTACTTCACGAGCACTGTATTATGATGCTTCAAAGAGGCTCCAGAGTATGATCCCATGAGTCTTGGTAATATACAGTAAGTCTGCGAGGATCTGTTGTATTACTCCGTGAGTCACCATAGTATTGCTCTGGAAAGCAATATAGTATTCCTCAATGAGGTACCACAGTATTACTCTGCAAGGGTCCGTAGTATTACTCCATGCGTCACTGTATTA
This sequence comes from Callionymus lyra, assembly GCF_982586985.1. Lineage (NCBI taxonomy): Eukaryota > Metazoa > Chordata > Actinopteri > Syngnathiformes > Callionymidae > Callionymus > Callionymus lyra. The sequence continues at coordinate 5,689,945 of NC_141823.1, forward strand.
AGATGACTCAATGGTCTATAGTAATAGAGGCTTCAGAGTATGATTCAATGAGTCTTGGTAGTATTACTCTGCGAGGATCTGTACTATTACTCCGTGAGTCAACAATACTATTGCTCCGGAAAATGAGGTACCACAGTATTATTCTGCAAGTACTTCTCAACAAGGATCCCTAGTTGAACTCTGCGTTTTTCCGTAGTATTACTCTATAAATCTCTGTAGTATTCATTAGTGAATGTCAGGAGTACACGCAGATTCATACGGAGTAAAATCATAATAGTTTCTGCTCTTTGACATAATATCACATACTCTTTTTGAAGACCACAAAAGAGAGATGCTTACAAAAATGATTTCAAACTCTACGCTATTAGTCTGTACTACTCGATGGGCCTTGAAATATGATGCGCCATATAGTCCAGAAAATACGGTAAAAGCTAAATAAATAATGTAGCCAGAGAGAGATAACTTCTTATTTTATATTTTTAAAGAAGAAAGTCCTTTTAATTGTCATCATTGTAAGCAAACTAGTTACGATGGTTAGAAGACAACTCTACTATCAAAAAAGACATTTGTTGCCCATGTAAGCAGTAGAACTATCAATTGAAAATATAAACTTAAAAGACACTAATGCTGTCTCAATAATCTATATTTAAAATGGAAAACGTGTGGGAACGTAGAACTCCATTACCATTCAACCCGGGGAGGTAATAGCTTGACAAGTACATTCCGAGTCTAATTTAGGAACTGATTTGTTTGCGGCCGAAGGCGACAGCGCAGGTGCATTATTCAGCAAGTATTAGATAATAACCTTTCCAGCCGCTCGGGTCGGCTCTCCAGCTAAAGAAAAACTTGGCTGGAGGCGTGCCACCGACTTTAATTTAGGATGTTCGTTCCCCAAACACGTAAATAAAGAGGTCAAGGCGGGCGAGGCGAGAATACACAGACGCAGCATGAAGGTACTTCCGAGCGGCTTTTAATGAGCAGGAGCCTCGTCTGCCCGCTTCGTTCTGTTGGTTTGGCCAAGTGAAGCCGGGACAAAGAACCGGCCGCTCGGTCCGGTTGCAAGAGAGAAAATTGGAGATAAGCGAAGTGTGGAAAGAGTTTAGTCACAGTTAATTCAGTTCGCTGTTGGCCGGAGAAGATTTAGTTTTTTTGGAATTAAAGCGATAAAATACAAAGTAGTAGTCGGTGATTGTGAAAGATTTTCACAGCGATGGTCCTGGTTATGTCGAAGAAAAGAAGGGAAACATGTTTTTATAATGTCCGTTTTTGTTTAACAATGGGTGTCAACGTTTATATTTTTCTACACGTGTAACCAGAGCTTCTAACCGTTGTGTATCCAGTTACACAAATCATGCCATCTTTCTAACGCAGTTGCACTATATAACCATTAGAGGGTTCTATCTCAATTTAAAGTCTTATAGACCTACTAATAAAAGGTACTAACCAGTAGACAACATAACAGATACATCACACAACTTAATTTACCTTATTTTTCAGAATATAAATGCTATAAAATCCTTTAATCTTCTAAAAAAAAATGATGATGCGCATTATAGATGAATTCTTGTTGCATTTGAACCCCTTTAAGTGATACACGGCGCTCAAAAATCAAAGTGCTGATAAACTATGAAGCCGCACCGCGAATCACTGTAGTATTATTAGTGAAAATAAAACATTAGATCGGTAAAATAAACATACAGCATCAATTAATTGAAGTAGGCGTAGAAGCGGTGATAAAAAAATGCATTTTGTATCATTTGATATGTGTAGAAGTTGACACCCCTAGTTGTAACACAATCCAGACCCTTTTTAAAAAAAGGCTGATGTAGATAGTTTTTACAGTTTTATTCATTTAACTTGTATACTTTTTTTTGTGCTCAGTTCTGAAACTTAATAATGGAGAAAAATATAAATATTCCAGTTCTTTAAGAAACATCTCAAGACATTTTTATTCGTGCAGGCTTTTCCCTGATTTTCTTCTCTGTGTTGTTCTCAGTGTTATCTTGACCTTTAAAGTATATATTTTATTGAGTATTGTTTTGATTGTTTAAGCCCTTTGTGACCCTGGTCTGGAAAACGTCTACATATTTGCCTTACTTACTTACTTACTTACTTACTTACTTCTGTTCAAGACAAATTCTTGATATATAATGTAATGACAAATTAATTAACTATTATTCGAGAAATGTATTTCATATTCTGGCTTTAAAACAGTGTAATTCTGATTTGTTTTAATCTTTTAGACGTGCTGTCCATCACTTTACTACTACATAGAAGATGTGCTGTGCATTTTGCGACTGGTAAAAAGTAAAATACACTTTTTCGGTTTAAATTTGACAAACGTAACAAATCATTCGAACATAGCACCTCAGGGGGTGTCATTTTTTTTAAGACACCCTGTATATATATATATATATATGAGCCACATATCTCAGTACCCAGCATGCTCCTGAGTTTATCCACCTGTAATCGCTGTGACAGGTGAACCTTAAGCGTCTTCTAATGTTCTTAAAAACACTGAAGCAGCGTAAAAAGATTCCTACTAAAGTAAAGAGAGTAAGACTTCTGGACAAGTTGAAGGAAGGATTATAAAGATTTGGGCAGAAAGATGGTTCTACTCAAGTGCTCTTTAAACTAACCTAAGCTAGTTCCAGCTCCTGGTCAACTTTGACCTATTTCTGCCTCAGCAATAAAAAGAATACTAGGTCTAGTACTCATGTTTTTTCTAGTGATGTTATTTACATATTTACATCACTTCGTTAAAGTCTTTATCTGGGTTTTTATGTATGATATCTATGATATCTTAACTATCATATCTATTACATCTATTGTATCCATCTATCCTTCACTTCGATCTTTTCTTTTGTATCTTTCGAATCCTTCTATAGTATCTATGGTATCTTTCTTATCAATCGTATATATCTATTATATCTATTGTTTCTATTTATCTTTAACTTCAATCTTATCTATTGTATTAATATATGGTATATTTTCTCATCCACCTATATACCTTATCTATCAACAGTATATACAGTATATTATTTATCTTATATGTCTATGTATCTTACCTTACATAGCTATAATATCTAACTTATCTTTTGTATCTATCTGTATATCTTATCTATTGTATATATCGTATTTATTATATCTATTGTATCTAGCTATGGTTTCTATGGTATCTGTCGTATCAATCTTATACATCTATCATATCTATTATATCTATTGTTTCTATCTACTGTATCTTTCTCTTGGATCTTATCTATTGTATCTGGCTATGGTATATTCCTTATCTATCTATATATATATTATATATGTTATATATCTATCTATCTTGTCAATTGTATCCATCGTATCTATCTATAGTATCCATATATCTATCGTAAAAATTATATCTATTGTATCTATCTATAGTATGTTTCTTATCCATCTCTCTCTCTCTCCCTCTATATATATATATATATATATATATATATATATATATATATATTCCCCATCTATATATCCTATATACATATCTTATCTATCTACAGTATATTAGATATCGTATATCTATCTAACCTATAATATCCATAATATATATTTTATTTATATGTTTCTATCTATTGTAATTTATATATATATATATATATATATATATAAATAGATATTATGGATATGATAGGTTAGATAGATATAAAAGATATATAATATACTGTAGAGAGATAGGATATACACAATAGATATGATTCTATTGATTGGCTATCACTATTGCATATTGTACATATTTTTTTTAGTTTTTAAGATCTTTAACCTTTGGTGAGTGATGTAACCTTTATCTTAGCCTTATAATGGCAACTCAACTGCATTCAACAAAACATAAACACAATATTTACTGCAAATCAAACCCAGGCCAGTTATTTTTGGCATGTGCTCATTTGGGAAGGGTGACTGATCACCTCGCATCGACCGACTCAAAGTTCAGCTGTGGCGAGGGGAAGGAAGTAACGGAAGCTGAAAAGATACACTGAAAGAGTAATGGAGGGAAGTCGGCACAGTGTCTGCAGAGACTGTATATAATCTGTAAGCTCAATAAAGGAGTGAGTGTAGGAAGAAGCCGGTCGACGCGCTGCCGACATCTTGTAATGATGAGCCCGGATCACTTTCTGCAGCAGGATTTATGGTCACGTCCCGTTGAGGAAAGTTTGAGCGATTATATCTCGGCACCGGGCCGGGAACATTAGTGGGATCCACGTTCCGGGTTCTCCGATGTGGCCAGTAATGGGGAAGTGAGCGTGTCTCCAAAAAAAGAAAAACAACATAATTACTTAACACTTAATCAAAAGTTGTGGTGGCAAATAAAACAAAACATTTCTAGAAACGTGTGATTTAAGATGTTGTCGTTAATAACTGTGACTTAATGAATTCAGTTTTTGTCCTTTTTATTGATGAAGAATATTTAAGGCAGCGGGGCGCTTGTTTTACTTCGCGGCAAAATTGACATTTTAATTTGTAACATTTGAACTCAACAGTTGGAGTGTGATGAATAACACGAAAACAGATTGCAGCTGTAGAAGTAGAGAAAAGCTTGTTTTCCTGAATATTTATACTTTGCATCATCTTTGTTTACATCTTTTTTTTGTCTTGTCGGTGACATTATTGCTTGTTTTTTTTAAGGTAAATGACAGAACGAGAAAGAGGCTTTAAACAAAAAATGAAAACGTCCGATGTTCATGAGCATTTCTCTCTGATAAACTCGACAAAGTGAAGAATTGTAGAAATGTATGTCATACGTACAAAACAAAAACCTGACTCTAAACATACTTCTAGTCTAGCTAGGTAATAAAAGGGAGTCAGGGTGTAAAAACTGTTAAAAAAAACAACAACAACAGAGAAAACAACAAATGCAAATAAATAACTATACATTTTGTTGCTGTGGTGGAGAAATCAAGTTCCCACATCTCAACCAGAATGTTGCACTGTACTAAAAAACAAAGATAGTTTCAAAAGTGAAGTGCATAAAATGAAAGAACTGATTAACTTTCTTTGAGTTTAAAATCTTACTAGGTGGTCATACTAACTCATCCTTAATTTCCACTCCGTGTTGCTACTTTTTATTATTATTTTGAAACATGAACTGGCTCTGTAAGGCTTTTTCTCTCCCCAGAAATAAAGAAACTTCTCCTCTAAATACACAGAAAATATTCTTAAATCTTAGGGGCACAAGTAGAATTCAGCCTCTGCCCGCCTGACCATCATCAAATATTGCCACATGGATCGGCTCAGTTTTCCTTGAATAACCTCCCTGTGGGAAATTCCGGATTATTGGCTGTGCTTGACTAGATTATGAGTCGACTAGAATCATCTTTAAAAGCAGGATGTGACCTAAAATAACTTTAAACTGCAACACTTCCAGAGAGCTGACTCATATTCACTGAACAGAAGAGTGAAAGTGAAATCCGCTTGGATGAGGTTGACATAAGTTTTTGGCATCTATCGTGCAGCAGCAGAGCAGCATTACAGAGGGAGGGGGGTTCGGGGGGGATACTCCCCTTGCAGGATGTATAAAAAAAAGTACACCCTTTATTTCCTGTCTCCCTTGGGCAGCCTGAGTTTGGAACAGATTGGGTTCAGTGCTGAGCTCAGTAGCCTCAGAAACCGTTCCCCGGCGACATGGATGTGTCAGTAATGGGTACAGTCTGGATCACAGGACGCTGCTGCCTTGCTAACAGGCTGACTGATCCCGGGCCAGCTGTTTGGATACTTTTCTGTCCACTCGGGAATGTAACAATGCATCATTTTTTTCCCTCTGATGAGGTTCAGATCATTTATTTTGACTAACTCTGCCACTGAACAACTGAAATGTCAAACATCCATCCCATCTTTAGTTCAGATTAAAGCACCAGTATGTAAGATTGAAGTGTTTGTGTCTGGCTCCTCCCAGTGCCACATCAGTGTAACTGCAATTTTGTGAAACTTCTTGCATTTGTTACTTAATAAATCAGTATTTTAGACAAACACACATTTGCTTAGTCTCTCAGAAACATTTTCAAAGAACAATTATAGCTTTTTCTTTTTCCAATATATTATTTTTAGTGATTCTAATTGTATGCTAAGTTTTTTTAAGCTTTTTTGTTTTCGCAGCAACATCCGATGAGTCCACAGCTCAGGAGGTGGATACCTTTTTTCGGAAATGATCCAAGTTTACATTAAAATGGTTTAGAGATAATAAAGCAGAGTGTAAAAATGAGGAAAATGCTTCATGAAGCTTCGTCAGCCCAACAACTTATCATCAAAAGCCTTACAATACTATAGGCTTCTTAATTTAAATTAAACAAAGGCTGGTGAAGTTTTATGAAACAGTGTCTGAAGCTCAGTTGTTGGGGAACTTGGTTTTACAGATATTGTTATAAAGTTTATATTAAACATAAATAAATATAATATAGCAGAGAGTGACATCTAGTGGGTTTATAAAGAAAAAAGACAAGGCTTCATGAAGCTTCATCACATTTTATTATCAACTCTAATCACTTAATAATAAATTAATTTCAAACCAATCCTAAATTATTATAAATTAATGCCAATAGTTTCTCAGAATGCAGCTGAAAACACAAATTACTATAATAACATTAGTAGATAAGCAAACCAAAAACGTTAAAAAACAACAGGTCACTTTTTCATTCTTATCAACTGAGTTGATGTCACAAGATCAATTGCTTGGACTATTCAAGTAACAAAGTGCTGTGATCTGAACTTCTAAAGAGCTGGAAACAAATCCTCGTCTGCAATGAATCAATACTTCATGACAATTCAATTACAACCCAAAGATATATTTTTAATTCAATAGACAAGTAGCAAAACTAAGGCCATGGCTTACCAAATATTTAGTTTTCATCTGATTTCATTGTTTTTTTTCTCCATCTTCCTTCAAACTCGTCGTGCATCGTAAAAGCCTCAAGATAAGACCTAAGTTTATGCACCTTGACGAACATTACAGCGAGTTTTGGATGTATTTGAATAGCATTCTATTCCTCAGTGTGCAAAGAATTCCTTCAAATTAAGGCAAATAATCATTATCTTGTCTGAGCTTCGTCTATGATTTTGACCTTCAACAGCTACTTTATCAAAAACAGATGATGGGAAGCTTTAAAAATGATTTACAAGTGATTCTTTAGAACCATATTTTTGAAGTCTTTTCTTCCCCTGTCCTTGATTCGTATCTTATATTGCGTCTTAAATCCTTATCAAGGATAATAGGGAAGGTTTTCATCATGCTGCGATCTATTTTGTGAGAAGTCAAGAAGGTCTGAAACACAAGTTTGAGAGGCGGTTGTGTGGCGTACATCCTAACCAGCAGCTAACTGGGGCACACCTGTGATTAAACTTTAATGGCAGACAATATCAAGCCGACGTGTCTCGCACACACAAGTTTGTCCTTGAGCGAAACTTTGTGTGGTTGGAGTTTGGAATCCGTGCACTCCTCCAGAGAAGTGAAGAACTCTGGCGCACAGGAAACCAAAACCATGATTTATTCCAGGTCTGAGTTGAGAAAGGAAAACTTCTAAACAATCCTAACCAGCGAGTATGGGTTTAAACACCAACTCTATAAATAGCCGCGCGGCTCTTCAGGTGTGTGTTCTAGCAATAGCAGCTGTATGGAAACGCTGTGAGGACGTGAGGTTCCCTGAGGGCAACGTCATGATTTCCCCGGTGACTGTTTGTTCTCCCAAATTAAAAGCTGTTTGTGAAGGATGTAAATTGATATTTAACAGAATGTGACGGAACAGAAACAGAAAAATTTCAAATGCAGTTAATCGTATCTTGATTTTGAAACCGCGCACAGCAGTTATTATCACGCTTTTGGATCTTTATGGGTTTAGATATGATAGTTTCCCCTCGAGCAACAAACAGAGTTAAACACTAGTTAACATATCAAAGTGAGTGTTTCCATCTGTAGCTCTGACTAAGGAAAGAGGGAGAAATGGTGGATCGCAAAATACATGGATGTTGATTTACATTTATGCATTTAGAAAATACTGTAATCCAAAGAAATTTACAATGTGTACCCGTTCACACCGATGGGAGTAGGCCGCGACGCAGTGCGACAGCTCACCATCAGCTCACTTCTACTCGCCTTTATTTTCATTTAGGGTTAGGATTATTTTCAGAGTAATCTGTTTCATAGACACAACATATTTGTTCATTTTAATGTAGTGACTGGAGCTCAGTTGTCTTCGGCTTGATCTTTGTCTAAAAATACACAACATCCAAATACCTCTACTCTATCTTGAAGCTGAGAGACTGGAAACTTCCGCTATAAACCAGGTTAAATGACAGATTTATTTAAGTTTTTCCTCAACAATTCTTCTCATGTTGAAGCTTCAATCCAAGAAGGACGTTACAGACGAGCAGCATGGAGGTATTTGGATGTTTTTAAGTGTCTTTTTGGACGAAGATAAAGACCAAGACAACTGAGCTCAAGTCACTACATTAAAATAAACAAACATTTTTGTCTATAACTCTAAAAAGAACAGAATACTCTGAAAATAGTCCCAACCCTTAGTCGACATGTGGGTGAGAAGAAAATGAGTGAAAGTTGAATTATGGGTGAATTATCTCTTTAAGTGTCTTGCTCAGGGTCACAACGACACTGCTGAGACCTTGAGGTTCCAATGGAATAACTGTTGGTAAAATTGATTATACAGAAGAGGCTGCCACCTAGAGGAAAAAATAAAAAGCATGATTACCTGGGATTCAACCCAAAACATATTAGTCAAGCACTTGATGTCATGAGCTATATCTTCCATATTAATATAAGGCTTTGATGTTTTTGGTTTAAAAATGGTGAAAGAAAAAATATATAAAAGTGACTAGTGATCTAGTGACATCCAAAAATACATGACAATGTTTCATGAAGCTTCATGATTCATCAGCCCATTATTAGCTAAACCTTTGAAAGGATCTCAAGAGAGCTCCAATTAAAAAAATAAATGTAGATTCAACAGAAACCAATAGTCACTAGTAGTGTTGGTCAGAAGAAGCTTCATGAAGCAGTGTCATTATGTTCAGAGTCCACTAGATGGCGTCTCTGCACTGCTACCATGTTTGAAACAACTGTTCTAATGAAACATCATTTTTAAACTGATGGTGCCACCTACTGACCTCTGAACATCATGACACTGTCCTTAAACACTCGATGGCACTCTCTGGTCTATGATCCATTTTATGACAGCTATGTTATTGAAAAACGTTGAATTCAATTCACTGTTATTAGGACCCACGCTGTCAACAGAGAATTGCCCTCGATATCTGCTGGGTGATCGTGGTGACCAGAGACACCCCAACAGCGCAGGCAGTCGAGGCAATTGCCCGGATCCCGCAGCTGAATCCAGCCGACCAAACGTCCCCCACTCGGTTCCACTTACTAGCCGTTGCTGGGTTTGACAGCTGATATTGTTTCAAATCAGAGACGCAGCTTGAAAGCCACTTAGTTTCTTCGATGACACGTTGCTAACGTCTGAGAATTTTCCCTAATGCACTGTAAAAAAAAAAGAAAAAAAGCTAAACTAAATCTTGCAGAAAAGTGCTTATTATTAGTGAAACTATCTGACCATGCACGAAGGTTATTTGACCAGGCAAGGCATTTTGAAATGAGCTAGGTCTTGCCAAGAAATTAAGAGAAAAGAAGAGTTAATCAATGAACTCAAAACTTGAAAAGGTAATCTAAAAAAAATGATCACAATATTATCATCACCATGGGAAAAACAATCCTGTGCCTTTTGCCCGGAATAATCTAATGTTTTACCTATTTAAATTGGAACTAGCTAGAAAAACAAACAAACATGATATATCCACTGACAATAATGCTTAATTTGATTTTGAATTTTAATTAATTCAGTAACTTGGTTTAGTGAAAGAAACATTTCTTAAAGTATGCTTACATTTAATTTATTTTCTTTTTGCAATAATTCACATCCCTACAATTCACCGGTTGTTATTGATAAGCATAAATAGGTAAAATTCCTTAATCGTCATTTATTTCAGTTAGGGTGGTTTTTGATGCTGTATCTTGCCTGGGCCACTAAAGTGGTCTACAGACTTCTCTGCTGCTGAGCTAATGGTTAATAATAGTGATGTGTCGATGAAGCCTCATGAAGCAGCTGATGCTGTATCACGATACAGTCTGAAAGACCACTAGATGTCATCCTCAGTGAAATGATGTTTCATTGAATTAGTTGATCAGAGTCAAAGATTATAAAGCAGAGAGTGACATCTAGTGGTCTTTTAAAATGAAGACACTGTATCATTAAAAAAAACGATGCTGTATCATGAAGCTTCATCAACACATCAATAGTCAACACATGCAATAAATAAATGTAGAAGAGTACGTCTCCAATAGAGGCATCAAAAACACTAGTTTGTTGTGGTTATGGTTACTAATGAGTGATCGTGTGGGTGTTTTACTGTTGACGTGTTAAGTAGTGTATTCTATCTCTAGAGCACTAATGGACCACCAGGTCATCTTTTGTGGCCTGCCAGTTGTTTGGCTAAAATTCACAGTAGATGACAATGTTTTAAGATAAGATAAAGAACCCATAATGGACTATCCACAGAATATTTTGAAGGAAAAAACATTTGATAAAGGAGGACTAACAAAAGCTACATCTTTAGAATCCCTTATTAGTCCCGCGAGGGGAAATTCATCTTGTTCTGTTCGCAACCTTGACGGCTGAAAGATAGTTGCCTCTTGTTTTAATTATTTTGACATCACTGCTCTAAAGTATCACTACCCTTAGACTTGACCAGAGTATGTGACCTAGAGCTGAGTGTACGGTTCTATCCAGGTTTAACTCCTCCAGCTGAGCTCAACTTCAAAGGCAGGGTCAGACAGATTATGTGTATTTAATGGTGTTACTTGTAAGTATACAAGTAAGTGCTGAAGATAAATCATTAAAAAAAGGCATGAATCCAAAAAAATATACATGAAGTAAAAGCATAAGCGATAGCACACCAAGGCGCATGTGAACCCAGGCACCATTTTATTTTAACTTACCGACAAATAAAGCATCGTCATCCCAATAACATACTGCAAACTGTTCTGAGTGAAAGTTTGATAGACGAGGAGGAGCAAAGTGAAAGTTAAGTCCATCAAATATCATTTAAAATGCAATTAAAATAATCAATCAAATTCAAATAGTATCTATCAAAACATTCATTATGTAGTTTGGTTATTACCATTTCAATCACTTTGGCAAATCCTACATCTAAAAAAAGAAAATATGTCAAAATAAACAATGACTTTCCAATTAACTAAATGGAGAACAAAAAAAAACATCATTTGTTCCTTAAAAAATACTCTTGTTGCTGCTGTGTAAGTGAAAATAGACCTTTACTTAAGTCAGCAACAATAGAAAAACCAACCAACGATGATCCAACACATTCCGAACTCCTGAGACCGGAATAATTTGACGACATCTCCGATTCCCCCCCCCCCCCCCAACCAAACCACACGGGGACCCATAATCAGTCATTATTACTCCACCGCCTTGTAATTCATCTCACTCGATTCAGACGGCATTTCATCATTTATTTATGTGACAGTTGTTATCTACAATGTTGTTCTTCCTGTGTGGCCAAGAACGAGAGATTTTATGGAACATTAGGTCCCGGTGATGGGCGCTACATTGATTCACATTCCTCCCGAGCTTCAGATGCAGTCTGCAATCTCACAGGTCAGTTAATTGCAGGATATTGATAATAGCATTACGTCTGCCACTGCAGCTAATATGATTCCGGGCCATTTTAATATGTGGGCTTGTGCTTGCCCAATAAAATATGACATTTGAGCTACTCCGTGGAAGCCTTCTCTAATGGGGTCTGGGATAAGAATGTACGAGGAAGCTGGCAGAGGCACAGGAGACGATGAATTTTTGTTTTTTTTTCTCTACCCCCCCCTCCTTGTTTATAAATAGCTGCAGCTTGCATTATCCCACTCGCGGTTGTCCCATAATCGTCAATCATTCCCGCACAGAGCCGGCGTTTTCCCTCTCGCCGGAGACGAGGTACACAGTGAGCTGTGCCCTTGCACCTCAAACTGTGCAAGTACATAAACTAGAGCGTGGACGGACAAAAGCTGGGAGTCAGCCCGAGGGAGCAGGGATGGAGGGGAGGGGGGGTGCATGGCTCATGTTGTTGATGGAGGCTCGATATGGCAGGTGTTTGAAAACCCTCCTCCATCCTCCATTTCACTTGGTCAACACATTTGAAAACACACCCCACCTCACCTCACTCCCCCCCGCATGACCGATCGAGAGCATGTGGGAGGCTAATCACTTGACGTGCACGCAGGAGATGGGATGAGTCAGGAGCAACTGTTCTACCAAGTTCCCCTCCGTCTCTATCGCCCTTTATCTCTGTCTTTAAAGGAGCTGAGCAAGACAAGCTTACAGCCTTGAGGACTCTGCAGGGAAAATATCCCAAAGAGAAGGCCATTTTGTAGTCTGTCAACACAGACAATGAGCCAGGGCTTATTACCAATCCACCTTTAAACCAACCAACATTCACAGGAACACATCGAAGCATTAAAAAACAGCCTGGATTGTGTCTTTAAAAAAGTAGTCGTGATTCACGTATTACTTTTAAAAACCTTACCTCCCGGAGTTCCTTAGCCACATCCTTGAGCTCTCTCAAAATGCCTTCCAACTGATCTATCACCATCTTCATGTGGCTGCGGATGCGTTCTCTCGGGCTGGGGGTCTCAGAGGTGTCCCGTGCCGGAGCTTTGCTGAGGGACATCCTTCACAGGGCGAAGTGGGGCCGGTGGCCAACAGGTTGAGGGCGTGGCGGAGCCGAGTCGGGGTCCATGTCTTTGGCCACGAGGAGCCTCAGTGCTACTGATCCAAACAGGGGCCCCGGCCACGCAGGGAGACCTCAACATCTTAAAAGCACCTGGGCAGCCAAAACACCTTGCCTCGCCCGCACTGTCTACACTGGGTCACAGCGTGACATCCATGTCTTGGCAAAAACGCGTCCAAAAACCAGGAAAAAGAGGGAAAACACAGTAAATCCATGGAAAAGGAAGAGTAGCTAAAGCTGTTATTCAATTGTCATTGTACAGTCAAAATAGAGGCTTTTTAAAAATCCAACCTTGACGTTGAATTCTGCATATTTTTCCTGCTTACTGTACAAAAATCGTAACAGTTATATGAATCCTTTAATGTACTAAAACAGCAAAGGTAGAAAAATAGATTTGGAAGTGTCCCTAACAGCACACATGTATTCTGCTGTCAGAAGAGGATTGGAATTCATTCAAAGCAACTTTGCTACACATCCATTTTCCTGCAGATGATGACTTAATCGTAACGTCCTTCATTTCTCGCCTGTGAATGAAAGGTGGGTGGAAGGGTCCTTTCAATCTCTTCTCAAAAGCATGGCTTATTCCAGGTTGATGTCAGAATGAATCAGGATGAAAAGCCAAATGTGTGTGGGATGGGGATTGAGAGAAAGTTGTAAAGAAATTACCTTCCACTGGAATGCGAGTGGCAACTTATGCAACAGCGTACAGAACGCTGACCCGGTAGCAGCAGTCCACAGGGGTGTGCCCAATAAAGCCAAAAAGGAGCAGAAAAGGGAAAAAAAGATTCTCTTCTCTACCTCAGTTGTTGCTAAGGGAACCCGGTCTGCCTTCTTGTGCTGTGATTGGATAATTATTTTACTTGTTATCCATGTAGTGTGTTGTGTTTTCTCCGTGGACTCGTTTCAGAGAGGCAGGGGGCTCCATGGCATCCGACAGGACGAGATAAATCCCAGGAAACATTCCCAGAGGTGCCCGGTAGAACAAGCAGTGGGACGCGCTCGTCGCCAAATCCAGGGCAATGCCGCTGCCACGGAGAACGCCGGCCGATCACACATGGCACCTGGACCTGAAGGGAGGGAAGGAAAAAAAGAAAACCGTTTATTCTCTCTTCCTCCGGCTGGAGAAATGCAACAGTGACGATTTCTTAACTGGTGTTTGCCGACTCGCCTCCCACAACAACTCTCCACTCACCTTCCCTGTGCATCACTGTGAGGTTACTATGCCCACAGCCTACTGTCCACGCATAGCACGAACATCTGAGCTACACAATCTTCTGGTTCCTCAGCAGCCTCTCTGTCGCACACACTAACATCTCTCACTTCTTTTTTCCCCCCTCACTCTCTCTCTCTCTCTCTCTCTCTCTCTCACACACACACACCCTCTTTCTCTCTCCCTCCCCTACTTACTGTCTTGACAGAGAGAAGCTTCTATCAGCAGGAATATTTCACTTTGAGGATCATCAGAGAAGTGGAGGAAGCCGAAGAGAAGAAGGAGGATGCTGGATGGCCCTGATAGCTCTCCCAGAACCCCAAGCAAGCTCTCATCACTCAGATCCGGGCTGTTGACAACCAGCCACCAGTCATTCCCCGTCAGTGATTGCCGGAATCAGGAGGCGGCAGACAGATTGGCTGAGCTGTAGCTGTGTGCAAAACTGTGAAAAGAGCTGTGTGATGACAGCCTCTCCTCCCTTGTCTATCTTCCCTTGCTTCCTCCCCTCTCCCTCCTCTAGTGTCACGCTTGCTCTCTCTTTTTTCCCCCCTTTTTAGTCCCCGACTCTCTGCCCCCTGCGCCCTCACGGTGTCCTCACTCACTGCCGGATGAAGGGAAGCTGATGCCAGAGTTTATCATGAGGCTCAGGCTCCTGCCAGCATCACTCTGCTGTTCCGTTTCACTCTGCGAAAGGAGGAGCCTGCTGCTTTAAAGGGACAGTGTAGCTTCTCCACACTTCTCTCTCCCTCCATCCCTCACTATCTCCCCCCTCGATCTTCTATCGCAGGCGTACAAAATCAAAACCATTTTACATCAGTAGTTTTGAAGCTCCTCATCTGACGGAGGGAGGGAGGGAGAAGAAGGGGTACGTTTTGAGTTTTTTTTTCTGCAAGTAGAAGTTGTTTTTCTTCACTACTTAGCCACACTAGAGGCAATTGCCCTAATCATGAATGTATTTTCAGCAGGAGATAATGTAAAGCCAAAGTAATGACTTGCATAATAATAAGTCTTGCTAATGCACAGCAGCTCCCAGAGGGCCGGAGCAGATAACTCTGGTGGAGGATGACCACGAGTGCCGTATATTCATGAGCTTTAATTGTAAAAAAAATGCAGGACATTCACGGCCGAGCAGACTCATTTGTTCCGTTTTTTTTTACATGTAAACATGTGATCCATGATAATGGTGTTAAACCCGGTCAACTCTTTGGGCTGAAAAGTTTCACTCGAGTAAGAGGTGTCAAAATATTTTAGCACTCTTGGTCAAGTTTGACAGTAAAGCAGCTCTTGGTAGTTTTTGGTACCTTAATATTTTTGTACTAAAATAACTTGTGATGACACATCAACTTAAAACTAGTTGAATGACTCATAAACCGTGACTTGAGGTGTTTTGTGTGATTTTTATGTTCACTGTAAAAGTTATTGGGGATGGTGTGAACATGCTTAATGAACATGAATTACGGTACAAAAACAAAGTTAAAGTAAACACTACCACGTAAGTCCACTGGTGTCGCTCGACTAAAAACGTATAGAGCTGCTTTAAGTAAATTATATTTAACAGGGAGTATCGATTTCCCTTCAAATTAATTTCATTCTAGTTTTACTGAAGTCTCTGTAGTATTATTGACATTCGTAGTTTGTGTTCCGTGTTTTATCTTTACCACTGTCATCTTTATTGGTCACTCAATTAACATGAACATTAGTCCACTTTGATTATAAACAAACCATCCGACAGGCCACATAAAATAACTTTTTTTTTTTACACATGTGACGTGAGATACCAGTGTGTTTTGGACCAGAGATCACCAACATGCTGTCCTGTGATTAATACAAATAGAATATTTGGATTTTAACCTCAAATTTAAATTGAATCATTACATTCATTCATTTTCTTTACAGCTTTATTTCATATCAGGGTCGCAGGGGGGCTGGAGTCTATCCCAGTTTCTTTGTACAAGGCGGGGGACACCCTGGACAGGATGCCTGTCTGTCGTACAAAACACACAAAGACGTACAACAATTCACACACACACTCATACCTACAGAAAATGTCAAGTTCCCAATTAACCTCTGTATGTTTGTGGACTGTGGGAGGAAACCTGAGTGCCTGGAGTAAACCCAGACTCCACAGAGAACAAGGCCCTCTGGTGGACATCAGCCCCACTGCATTCACACATATTCAACGAGATTTCGATTTTTGAGCTAATTTTGCAACAGACCTACAAGCAGACGATAAAAACATTGATTATGTAAATTTCTAGCGTCTTAGGAGGATTACTTTTCGGGGATTGGTACCAATACTTTAAGCTGGTTCTGACAGTTAAGTATAGTATGAAAGAGGGGTGTGTTATTGTATTGTTCAGGGGCCACATTGTATACTTTGACTGTTGAAGGGGCCGTCAAGCCCGTAGAAAGAAGAGGTAAAACCTAAAAGTAAAAACATGTCAGTTTGATGATGACGTTTTATAACAAGATTCAAGATTCAATAGCAGTTTTATTCGCTAGTACATATTCTTATACATAAGTGACATTTTTCATGGTTGTGGACGATGCCGGAATTTGTAACATAATTTAGAAGGTTTTATAAAATATATGTATTTAAAAAAAAATGTCTTCAATTTACTTAATAATAATGAAAACAAATTTAAAATAACATTTTTAAATAGCTATCAAAATAAAGTCTACATGATCATACTGACCTCATGGATGCTGCGTTAATATAGTCAAAGGGCTGAATGTGACTCCTGGGCCACACTTAAACCAGGTCTGGTATTAAGTATAGTAAATTAAGAACAGATATAGATAAGAACCAGACTTGAAAGACAAGTGGATTTTGCTTTTTAAATTTTGGGCCAGAAAACAGATCTCGTTTTTCCTTACATTTGACACAATTTTGATCCAAAATGATATTGATAGAACGCAACGAAAAGCCCTATGTAATTAAGAACTTTGGGAAATTGTCCATAGGTATAACAGTGTGTGTGAATGGTTGTCTGTCTTTGTGTGCCCTGCGACAGACTGGCATCCTGTCCAGGGTGTCCCCTGCCTCTATGATACTGGGATAGGCTCCAGTATCCCCGCGACCCCGGGATAAAGTGTTAGACAATGAATGAATGAAAAAGATTTTCCGAATCTATTCTGACAGAACATAACATGTTCCTTTAAATTCTTCAACATTTTTGAACCATCACTTATATTTCAACTTTTTACTTAATTTTCTTGAATTCATTTTTTGATAAAAGGTACTAGATTAAACCTAAACTACACCTATGCCTTATCATAGCTATACATCTTTCACTTCTGCACTAACTAACTAACCAGCCTCTACTTTTCATACAAGCTGCTCCAGGAGAACAAAATAAAACAAAATAATAAAACAGGTTTTGCAGTTTTTATCTCTTTGTGGTTTCAAACAAAAAAGCAGCTCCTAGTTCTGTGACCATTTTTCTCCCTTTCACGACAAACCAAAAATGCTTTGCTTGGATATTCATGGCGTATTTAATAGAGCTGTCCCTAAAAGAGAGGCTGTATACACCTAAATGAGCTCTCAGTGGAGAGACCCAGGTGCACAGAGCAGATAGCTCCATGTCAGTGATGCCTTCATAGAAAGGGAATTGGATTATTTCCCCCTCTGTAAAATATATTTTAATGCTCTGGTCATTTTGACTTGTGGATTTTACTAGGAATTTGGAGTGTGTGCAGTCAAACAGGGGTCCTTCTTGATGTTTCAGCTTTGGAATTATTGTGCCGGGCACTTTATGGAGACGTTTTATAGGACGTCTTTTTTTTTTCCCTCCCCGTTGTTGGCGGAAACCTGCGTGATGGCGCATAAACGCTAACACACAACCACGCATAAAACTCCTCACACATGCATATATAAGCAATTCTAGCAGGAAGTAATAACGTAAAATTGATGCCATTAGAATAAAGCTCAGTGGATTTATTGGATTCGCTCCCCTATAATACTGGGTGGTTGGTTTAGCCTCCAGGAAAAACAACCAAAGTTTATTGTTTTTGGAAAGAGCTTTTACATAATGAATCTGTCTAATAACGGCGCTGGACATTTGATCCAAGGCTATGTTTAGTTCTCCACCTTTTAACGGGGATGATTTAAATGAAAGTCACACATAAATTAAAGATTAAAGGCCTTTTATTAAGTTATTTACGCTTTTGGTTTCCAGATTAACTTTTTGACGCAGCACCATTTTACTATAGAGTTTAGATTATATATAGTTTTTTTTAAATACTGTTTACTTGACCGTGTTTTAAAGTTATTACTTCATAAAGTTCTTCACCGTCTAAAATCTGGGCGAACGAGATGTTACGAGAGTCCATCATACATAATAATGGCGTCAGTCCTCCTCTAGCCAGCTGTTTTTATGCCCCGCTTTGTTTACACAATGAGTCCCTTGGAGGTGGAGACTTCTGGGATTGATGACATGCGGTGATGACCTCAACGCTTGACCAATCACAGCAGAGTGGGTGTGGTTATGGTCAACAAGATTTTAACTAAAAAAATAAGGGTTTTCAGCGGCAAAGCTTAGGATCATTTTCTAATGTCAATATTTCAATGAAAAGATAGTTTTATACAAACACACACAAACTGATGATACAATAGAGTCCTATATCTATTTAAAACACACTTAAATCAACACTTTAGTTGCCATCATTCAATTAACAACGTAACTTTCTATTCTGTTTGGTACTTTCTACTCTTCAAGGACTATATTAATGCTCGAATCTTCAAGGTTTGGTCCGAGAAATCAATGCTGTCTTTAAAGCCATCCAAGGTGCAAACAAGTTCGGGGACACCTGCCGTAGAGAGTAGTATTCCTCACATGGGCGCCGGGTCTTTTAACCAGAGCAGAAGATAAATCTCTCTGCCGCCTACGAAGCTCACTTTTAATCTCTACCAATTAATTTTTCTTAAGGTTCTACAGGACGGCAACAGGACTCAAACTCAATCAATCAGACAAGGGGCCAAAATCTTTTAGCACTTTTGGTCACGGGCCGAACTCATTTTATCCCTTCGTCTTTACAGGCAGAATCAAATTCCCATCAACCTCAGTTTAACTGTTATTGGATGTTTCGGTATAATTCTTAATTTTAATCATCTCCGTTCCTTATCTTATCTCAGTCACTGGCATCTTCATACGTCCGGATATCAACCTTAGCATTAATCTTTGTTCGTTCTGAGCCAGATTAAATGAACCCTCATTCTTTGGTCAACCCATTAACTCAAAGGTTTGTGGAGAACCCAAAGAAAAGCTTTGTGTCAGAGTGAAAACCCCTGAACAGGTTTTTGTAAGGATTGTTTTGGGCTGATGAAGAAAAGGATGGGGATTGATGTAGCAGGGACACAAAAATACTCAAACAGGACCTTGTGTAAGAGGATCCCTGAAATGATACCAGATGTCTTTGATCTGGGCGGGATGGCGACAATAGACTTTAGACTTTAGACTTTCTTTATTGTCATTGCACAGAAGAACACAGCAGTGAAAAAACTGGCAATGAAATGCATTGCTTGGCAACCGTTTAAAAAACACAGCATAGGGTGATTGTATAAATGTTAATAAGTTATAAATAGAGCTATATAATATATAAATAGAACAAATGAATAATGTTTTAAATAGGGAATTGCTCAAAGTTATATTAAAAAAATTCTCATTAAAAATAAAATAAAGATGGAGCATGAATGCTCCTCCTATAATGCAACACTAATAGACTCTGGGACTCATTAATTCCTCATGCTATTAGAATGTATACATCTGAGTTTGGGCGCATGAGCAGTCATTTTACTTTTATTTTATTTTATTGTGCTTTATTCTTGTTTTATGAATATATCATCTGTGCTGGAAAACAATTTCCAAAAGGAGACCTCCAGAGGGATCAATAAAGTTGATCCATCCATCCATCCATTTATCCATCCATCCATCCGTCCATCCATCCATCCATCCATCCATCCATCCATCCATCCATCCATCCATCCATCCATACAAATGATGCTGTATCATGAGGCCCTATCAACAAATTGCTACTAAACACCAACCATTGTGTTTCCTAATGTGTTTCCAGTTTCCGTTTGTTCTCCACAGGAGGTGTTTTGTTTGTATTTGCTATGGCGTGGTATGGCCTTTTGTTAATTTGTTCATTTACATTTGTCATTTGGGTTTTTAAAAAAAGATAATCTTTGGTTAATTTATTTTTATGAAATGGATTTGTCCAAGGTTTGGCCTAATACAGTCTGGGTCAGGTTGTATTAGGCCAACCTCTGGCAGTCCAGAGAGAGAGTTGCAGAGGTATCAAGTTTTTTTAAATTAAATATCACTCATAAAACAACCCCCCTACAAATGGAACATTCCACTCACCACAACCAAAAACACCCCTATTTTAACTTCGAGGTTCAGTCCCTCTGGTTCTCTTCCCCAAACAAGGACGTGACTGATTGTTTAAAACAATAACCGCACAAACAAATGGTCAAAGGAAATCCAAAGGGGATACACTACCAACAAAAAAATATATTAAGTTATTGATAGTTAGTTACCTGCATGGATTCCTCCACCTCCACAACTACCTCGGCTCCATGTGAAATTGAAAACAGGAATAGACCGAGATGATATTTACTTATTTATGTGCCTCAATTTGACTTGAAGGGAAAGTCCTGACTGCGCAAAACTCAGACTAACTAAAATCCATTCAAATACATTTTCTTTGTTGATTTTTTAAAATGATTTTACGAGAGAGCTTCTGAGAATTTTTGCTGAACTAGCGTTCTAATTCATCTCTGCGGATAAATGTCTAAAGCGAGTCGTTGAAGAGCTTCTAACCAACAGTTGTATTGAATTCCATTTTAATGAGATCTTGTTCATAAGCAAGGGGAGGTTTTCAGGGAATTTAATGGGATGAGAAATCGCAAACAAATATTAGCTTTATGGTAACTAAAGGTATGATTGCGTTATGTATGAACAATCGTTCGCACCGGGAGGGATATGTATACGTAACATCATTAAGAGAGAAAATCTGTCTTGGAGAGGTTTTTTTTTTTTTTTTTGGGCTAGCGAGCACCTCCAGCAATACATCATTATTTTGTCATGCCAATTAGCTCTCATTTACTTTTCAATACTCTGGTGCAGCTAAAGAAGCTGTCTTGGAAAGTGCAATTGTACACTGCAAACACATCTGCAACATCATTTTTCAGGGTGTATTGAATATAATTCATTAACACTACTTATTCATCCAAATAAGTTCAATGAAGTGAATGTTGCTATTATGTCTTGAAATTTTATCCAGTGTCTTTTAGCTTCTACTTTCTGTTCAATCTCTAATGGTGGCGTTTGTTGAGTATTTACAATGGAATTAGGTGAACAAGCTTGAAGTCACAATAGTTGTTGATGTGGAAGTGAGGGAGCAGGAACACAGAACCAGAAAGTGAAAACAAATATTGGTGAGTACTATAATTTGGTCCTTATTTATTAAGTGTTACCTATTATGGAGTTAAAGAGGGTTGATTATGGTATTGCCTGAAAGAAAACTTGCTAAAAATAAAACTTAACTCATTTTCTACTTACCCTCCTGCTGGGATTATTTTCAGAGTAATCTGTAACAGAACAAACATTTTGTTCATTTTAATGTAGTGACAGGAGCTCAGTTGTCTTTGTCTTCAACTTAATCCAAAAAGAAACTTTTCCATTGCTCACAATTTTAATTTCTTCACACTGCAGATGAGGAGACTGCTCCTCGACCAAAGAAGAGAGCTCCCCCACTGTCCTCCCCCACTCCCTCTCACCATGTTCCCTCCTGTGGTGTGACAATTATCCCTTCGGTTACATAACAAAGTAAGAGTCCACAGGGGTTTTTAAGCCAATTGGCTCTTGGCTGAGCATTATAGGGCGAAGAGCCAAATGGCTCTTCTATGGGAATTCTAGTGTTAAAAACATCCAAATACATCCTCGATAGTTGGAATGTTCCTCTTGTTGGGGCACCATGACAAAAAGAACGTTGGCTAGATCAGTTGCGATATTTACACAGTGTCCTTATGGACATAGATTTTTTTGATTAAAACTCCAAAAACGAACTGATTCATCTGAAAAGAATCCCAACCCTTAGTCAACACGGGGGTGAGACAAAAACCATCGATAGTAATAGGCAAAGATAAAAGGAGCTGAAGTAAAGGAAGGGACTATGGCAGTAGGACATGTCAAATTAAAGTCACATGATGCCATCATGTATGTGTTATAGAGATGGAAACATTGAGGTTGACCTTGGGAGTGATTTGATAGGACAAGTTGAGCTCATGTGGAAAGGTTTGGAACGACAAGATGCTTTTGACCAAGAATGAGTGCGAAGGGTGAGAAATATATGAAATGTACCTTTTGTTGACAAATCAAGAACAGTTAAATCTCCAATCGTGTTCCTCTCGTTACTGACTGAACCCCAGGGTAAAACATTCCAGAAGTCCAATATCCTGTTTAAACTAGTGATGGTCTGATGACGCTTCATGAAGCAGTGTCATTATGTTCAGAGTCCACTTGATGGTGTCACTGCATCATTTTCCTTTGAACAACTATTCTAATGACACATCACATCATTTTTAAACTGATGGCGCCACCTAATGACCTCTGAACAACATGACACTGTTTCATGAAGCTTCATCCACATGTCACTAGTTTAAACTGGTCCGAGTATAATGGTTTACACTAGTGATGTCTCGATGAGGCTTCATGATACTGCATTGGTTGTTTAATGATACAGTGTCTTCATTTTAAAAGACCAGTTGATGTCAATTGTGGCCCTTCAAGCTGTATCGTGATACAGCATCAGCTGCCTCATGAGGCCTCATCAACACATCACTAGTTGACACTTAACTTATCTATCTTTGTATATTGATAGACAGATATAGATATAACTGTTTACATTCTATGTTGATTAATGACTTGTGTACATTTATAGCTTTAGTGCTGATTTATTTTATTCTTGAAACTTATTTTGTTTTCAACTTTCTATTTAAAAAAATCTGTTGTAGTATGTTGCATTTGGAAATTAAAGTGTTTATCTTACTTATTGTGTCAAAGCTGTGTTATTTTTAATCTGGTCAGACGTCCAATTAGCTTCTTAATTTGCTGTTCCTTTGAAGACCATCGTGTGGCAGTGTGGCGTCGACATCACTCACTGTTCATATAATGAGAGATTCTTGAAAAAAACTCTTACTTTTCTATGAAAAGAATCGGATTAATCCGGAATTACAATGATAATTACAGCTAATTTCCTCAGACTAAACACCACCAGTAATCCAGGAACCGTCCTCGGAACAACCCTGAAAAATGCTCAGGTATTTGAATTGTGGTAAAAATAGAAACGCAGCATTGTTTTGTCCATGAAGTCAATTTCACACACACCAATGTTACTGAATGCCTGGCCGAGTGCACAATGACACCATTGGCTTCCGGTGTGCTCAGTGACCTTTAAGTTTCCTACATCCCTGTTTTTTGGTTTGCAATATAGCAGCTTGGCAAGTCTCGACACTGCCTGATCTACAGCGTATATGAAACTACAGTTAAAAATTCAAAAACTTACCATGCAAGCGGAACATTTCTCCATTTTTCCGACATATATCTTAACCTTTTCATTGTGCTCGCATGCTCATGAGGTATAGGAAATCTAAAATATGGAGGTTTTACTGAGAAGGTTACGCGATCATGTCTGCAAAGTATCTTAAAATGAATGGTTTCACTTCTTTAAAGAAACTTCTGGTGAGTAAAAGTACAGAGTTTTCTATTTTGGTTTCGTTTCAAAGTGCCTAAGGGATTCAGGAATATTACGAAGGATTATCACTCTCTGTGGTGCAGAGAGAGAAGCAGCAGATTTGTTCCTTCTGTACTCCTCCTGTGTGTTGTGCAGACACGTTTCTCATTGAGCTCTTAGCTGGAAGCTACTATTTAAAAATGCTAAAAAGACATTAAATCTCCCTGTGTTGCGTGGGTTTACTCCTTGCACTCCGGTTTCCTCCCACAGTCCAAAAACAAATAGAGGATGATTTGGAACTTGGGGAAATTGTTCGTAGGTGTGAGTTTGTGTGTGAATGATTGTAAGTAAGTAAGTAATATTTATTTATATAGAGCTTTTCGAGACCAGGGTCACAAAGCGCTTAAACAATCAAAACAATACTCAAAAAAGTACAAAGTTTAAAGATCAAGATAATACTGAGAACAACACAGGAGTTCGAGAAATTCAAGGAAAAGCCTGAACAAATAGAAACGTCTTAAGAGGTTTCTTAAAGGAGTCAGTAGACTCCATCAAACGCAAAGAGAGAGAAGATCGTTCCAAAGCTTAGGAGCAACAGCCTGAAAAGATTTCTCTCCTCTGGTCCTGAGCCGTGTGCGTGGAACCATCAGTAGATTCTGATCCACAGACCTCAGAGACCGAGCTGGGGTGTAAGGCTGGATCAGATCAGTGATGTAAGGAGGAGCCTGACCATGAATAGATCTGAAAGTAAGAACCAGAATTTTAAAGTTGATCCTGAAAGAAACTGGAAGCCAGTGAAGAGTTTTAAGGACCGGAGAGATGTGAGTTCTTCTACTTGTGTGTCTTTGTGTGCCCTGTGACAGACTAGCCTCCTGTCCAGGGTGTTCCCCACCTTTCGCCCATAAGGGATTAAGCCGTAAAGAAAATAAATGAATAATAATTAAAAAGGTTTTAGAGCCATAACAGGTAAAACAGATCTTATTATGGTTGTAAATGAGAAGCTTGATCTTTTCTACTGTTGTATTTAATCAAATCATCAAAGGATACCCTTGGTGGAGTTATGCCCTCTCTCAGTGCTTGATCAAAGTCCCTGATTAATCAGCACTTACGATACAAAACTCTTTCGTAATTGCCCTCAAAAGAGATTATCTTCTTTTAAACTGATGGTACAAAAGTATAGATTTTTCAATTTTGGTTTATTTTCAAAATAACTTTTTGGGGGATTCAGGAATATGAGGAAGAATATTATGTTGGTGCTGTCAGTAGTAAAGTGAGGGAACACTGTACACAAGTGATGTGTTGATGAGGCTTCATGATACTGATATCGGTAGTTTCTTGATAAAGTGTCTTCATTTTTAAAAGACCACTAGATGTCACTCTCTGCTTTATAATCTTTGACTCTGATCTACTAATTCAATGAAACATCATTTTCACTGAGGGTGACATCTAGTGGTCTTTAAGCTGTATCGTGATACAGCATCAGCTGCTTCATGAAGTCTCATCAACACATCACTACTGTGGACTCACAGCGTTGGTTATCAAACTGAACTTGAATCTCGTCACAAACTTTAACCACCACTTGAATAAATGCAACATGTAGTGGAAATTGACAGTTTAGCTACTTTTTTCTCACCTAAATAACATCATATTAACATCATAACTGAGCAAAATCAGAAAAAAATAGATTTTGTTTGGGAATAAATACCAATAAATGTCACTTTTTATAACTTTAATCTTAATTAGAAAACAGAATAAAAAAGACGTAAAACAAAATAAAATACACTTTCTTGATACTGATTAAGTTCAACTGGTTAAAGTAAAAAAAAAAAGTTTTTTAAATACACCATTTATATTTTCATCCTCCGGTCTTTGCCGTGGTGACTCAGCACAGGTGAAACAGGTGTAATTGTCATCATTAAATGTCAAATAAAGTTCAACATTCTCCTGCCGAGTTTGAGCAACTGAAATAAATATAGCACATTTCCTGTTAACACCAGCTTAACACACACGTTCCACCACTGCTCTGTGACTTCAACAGAGGGCAAATTGGAGATGGGGTGGTGGTGGTGGTGGTGTGGGGGGGTACCGTCACGCTTTGGTCCAGCTTACTGTAGGTCAGCGTGTTTATCTCAAGCTGTGGGGATGCAGGGAAATAGAAATAAGCTCAGCTTGCCAAGACATGCCGGAGCTTTCAATCTATATGCTGCCAGTGACCTCAGGACAGGAAGTCACTCGTGCTCTCCTCAACTACACTGGAGCAACAATATTCTAATGGCTACATGTTGTGTTTGTCGCTAACATCAAGAGCTCATGAAGCTTCACAAATATGTGACAATAATGTGAAATAAATAAGTAATATTTGTAGTGTGCTTTTCCAGACCAGGGTCACAAAGCGCTTAAACAATCAAAACAATACCCGAAAAAATATAAACTTAAAAGGTCAAGATAACACCGAGACGAACACAGGAGTCTCAGAGAATCAAGGAAAAGCCTGCAGGAATAAAAGTGTCTTCAGATGTTTCTTGAAGGAGATGTTCGTGGTACTTCAGAGCAGTGCTTCGTGCTACAAGCTAACAGCAACACAGAGCTGAGGATTAAACTTCAATCAGAGGGAGAGGGTTTTAAAGAGACCTATCAGGCTTTTTTTTGCTTTTTATTTATTTATTTATGGACATTCAATGTCACTCCTAACAGACTGTAAAAGTGGAGTTATGGATCGCTTAAGGACATATTTCTCAAATGGGGTATGTTTTTTTTCTTTTAAACACAATTAGCACAACCAAACATGCAATTTTCAAAACAATACACACATTTTACAAAATAATACACTTAATGTAAAAATGTTACATGTTTTTTGAAAAAACAAAGCATTTTTTTTAATTTTTTTTTACATATGAAACAAATTTCAAAATACCATACTCTCATTTAGACTCAGCAATACTACTCTAAACTAAGTGCAAACATGATGTTAATTAACCAAATGCTACTACACAAAACCAATGTTGCAGACAGAAGAAACTAACTTATGTCTCCATATGCCCAAAATGTTGATGTTGGGGTTTATGATACTGTTTATAAACAACTGATGCTATGTTTTTAAAGAAAACATTTGGCATAATTACTCGTGATGAAAATGATGATGATGATGATGAAGATGAAGATCATGATGAAGATGATGATGATGAAGATGAAAATGAAGATCATGATGAAGATGATGATGATGAAGATGAAAATGAAGATCATGATGAAGATGATAATGATGATGATGATGATGATGAAGATGATGATGATGATGATGATGTTGATAATGTTGATGAAGATGATGTTGATAATGTTGATGATGATGATGAAGATAATGATGATGATGATGATGATGATGATGATAATGTTGATGATGATGATGATGATGTTGATGATGATGATGTTAATGATGATGTTAATGATGAAGATGATGATGTAAATGATGATGATGAGGATGATGATGATGAAGATGATGTTGATAATGTTGATGATGATGATGATGATGATAATGTTGATGATGATGAGGATAATGTTGATGATGATGATGATGATAATGTTGATGATGATGATGATGATGATGATAATGTTGATGATGATGTTGATGATGATGATGTTAATGATGATGTTAATGATGAAGATGATGATGTAAATGATGATGATGAGGATGATGATGATGAAGATGATGTTGATAATGTTGATGATGATGATGATGATGTAAATGATGATAATGATGATGATGATGATGATGATGATGATGATAATGTTGATGATGATGATGATGATGATAAAGCATTTTCAAAGGAACACGGTAACAGAAGAGTCAGCAGTTCACCGAATACTGTACTGTTAGAAAGTACTGAGAATGTGAAGATGTTTATAATGTGATGATCTTTTTGTCTTAACGTTCCGATCACTCTTGACGCTAGATATCGGCCAATATTTAAATTCTAACAAGTGCTTCCACAGGCCTGTGATTGGTTCAGCCAAAATGTAAACTTCATTCATTTTCTACTCTACCTCATGTTGACTAAGGGTTGGGATTATTTTCAGAGTAATCTATTCTTTTAGAGTTATAGACAAAAATGTTTGTTTATTTTAATGTAGCGACTGGGGCTCAGGTTTATCTTCCTTCAAAATAAGTCACTTAACAGCATCTCAATACCTCCATGATGCTTGTCTGTAATGTCCATCTTGTATTGAATTATTAAAAACAAATCTATATTTTAAGCCTGTTTTTGAGCAGTTAAAAAAAGCCATCAGCCTAAATCTTGCACCCTGACACTTGTAATGTGTTTCAATGAGGGAAGATGTCAGTCAGGAACTGAGAGGCTGATAACTCCTGCTACAAACAAGCTTAAAATATGGACTTGGTTTAAGTTATTTTCAGAACAATACCTCAGACGAGCAGTATGGAGGTATTTGGATGTTTTGAAGTATCTTTTTGGACGAAGATGAAGACGAAGACAAATGAGCTCCAGTCACTACATTAAAATGAATAAACATTTTGTCGATAACTCTAAAAAGAACAGATTACTCTGAAAATCATTTTGACAGCTTCATTAAAATAAAAATGCTGTCAAATTGAGTGACATGGTCAACAAAAAACACAGTCTATCAGACCTTTGGAAATGTAACACAAGTTTACTAACAATAAAACAAAAACAACAAAATGTTGATGTTAAATGTTGAGCAATGTTAAATACATTCTTTTGAGTTTGTATTATTATTTTTTTAAGTTTATTTGTTTCAATAGTTGGCACATTTTCTTTCAAAAGTTTGTAAAATTTGTTTTAATAGTTTGTCATTTTGTTTTGTACTTCCTAGCTACTGTACTCTGAGCTGTTGCAACGTACCACCTTCTGTTCAGCAAAACTATGCATCATGTACTTGTTCAGAAAAAGATTTCCACTGATGCGTTCAAAAATAAAGATACAGTGCTACAGGAAGACAGAAACAATCTCTTTCATTTACAAACATTACAATTATTTATTTTATAGGCATTTGTCATAGCTAGTCAGGGCGAGATGTACGAGTACTCTTAGAGGGATGCAAGAACTTACAAGGATCATCGCACCCAGAGAAGTTCTTTCTCAAAAGTTTGGTTTTAGAAGAAAAATATATAAAAAAATGCTTGTATTAGAGTCTGTTTCTTCACTTTGACATTTCAAGTCCAACATCTCGAGTTGAGACGTCATTTCTCTACACGAACAGTGTATTAGCCTTTCACCGCTGCAACCATTTTGTAATGTTATGGTCTCATAAAGAGGGTGGAACATGATAGATGAGCGTCCCTTAGCTTACATCCTCCCTACCTTTAAGGGGGTCAAGTAAACATCCCAGGACGGAACCGGTCAAGAGTAATCTCGAGTCAATAATTGCTGTGCTCCTCGGTCCGAGCCGTTCTGCTCCGATGCACCAAATATGGCCTATGACATCATGACGTTCCACCGGTTCTGTTTTTCCAAGAGTATTTTCATCGAAAAAAGAAAAACAAAACCATCAAAGAAACATCCTTCGGAATGCTATGCTATATAGAATGATCACTGAAGGCGAGGTGAAGAGGAAGAGAAGGGCATCAATACTGACCCACATCAGTGAGACTCATCCTGCTTTTTATATCGAACGACTCGTTGGCCAGAGAGTCGCTGGTGTTAGATGAAGCCCAGTTTGTGATCTCTGCTTAACCTTCTCCCCGATTCTATTATACTTGTTTATTGCGGGGTGCAAACAGCTGAGCAAAGATACTGTGGAAGAAGAGCCGGTCCACGAGTGAGGGGGTGGGAAATGTACTTAGCATTTCACAAGGAGACGGAGAGGGCATTGTAGGGAAAGTAAACACACGGGATAAGTAATGGAATATGAGATTAAAATAGCACTGAATGTTCAGGTACTCTCGGGGTACACAGTATATGAAACGCATCCAAGTATATTCCCACACTACATATCGTGGCCCATGAGAGTCTGCACTTTGTTACGTGAAGGATTGTCGCCAATACACTCATACAACTTTGCCAGAAGTACATGCATTTTTTTTCTTTTTTAATTAACCACAGTCAAAAAGCAGCCAGTTTGAAATTGCATAATTATGCTTCAAATTAAATTCTGTTCATCCCGCCCTCCAATCTTTAAACTCCATAGAAGTGCCAGGAGCTGTAATGTTGTACATTTTTTGAGTTGTGGATTCGAATTAAAAATGTAGCTCTCTCAAATTGTTCTACGACCTTCTATAATTTAACATTTATGTACATTACTTTAGGATAAACCTGTTTATTCAGTAATGTATACATTTTGTCTGAGTCGTAACAACAGCCACCATGCGAGGCTGAGTCATTGGTTCTACAGCAGAGAAGGTTGATCTCTCTCTCTTAGAAACGTTATTAAGATGCAGTAAGTCCCTCATCATGACCATGTTTTCAACTTATTACTTTATAAAGTTGCTCTGAAATCTGTACGAACGAGAGGTTACGAGAGTTCATTATGACGTAATAATGGCTTCACTGCTCCTCCAGTCAGCTGTCATCACGCCCCGCTTTGTTTATACACCGAGTCCCATGGAGGTGGCGACTTCTAGGATTGATAACGCTGTGTGACAAACCTCCATGCTTGACCAATCACAGCAGAGTGGGTGTGGTTATAGTAAACAAGATTTCATATTTAGAAGAACAAAAAATTGTTCAGTGGGCAGATCTTAAGATAATTTTCTAATGTCAATATTTCAATGTAAAGAGAGTTTTGTACAAACCAAAGTGAGGCAAACACTGGGAAAACTGCTGATTTCTGAATGAGCTGAAGGTTTCTGAGATACTTTTTTGATCATCCTGACAGAAGATAGATAGAGAAGAGTGGAAATGTGTGATTTTTAAAAAGTTTTGAATGTGGAAGTAGGCAGTCGAAGAGTTTTATTTGTGTGTTAAATATAAATTCCTGAGCAAAGCAAACCACAAGATGACATGTAGTTGTGCTAGCAGCGGGAGACATTCCCTTATGAGGCTATTACATTAGTTAGGAATGGTTTTGTCAAGTCTAATTTTATTTTGAAACTTTAGTTTGTCCTTTCTGAGTTCCACGGCGCCTGTTGCTCTGACAGCAGCTGCAGGTCGTCACACAATCACCAACTCAGCAGCAGAGCTTAAAGCCACCTCTCCTGCAGCAACAGGCGCCAGATTACAACTGTCACAATGTTTGTGCTCCACCTGACTTGTGGTGTGCTTTAAGTTAACTTGGACTGTCATATGGACACTTGAACTTTGTTTTTTGGAACTATTGTGATTAAACTTTTGTTTTTAATCATCCTGTTGTTGTCTGTTGTTTGGTTGTTTGCATCTGCACTTGTATCCATCTCTAGTCTAAACCTCACAGGTCAAAGATTTTCTGGACCAACTAGTAGAAACGTCAGTTCAATCAAGGAAGTATTAAGTCATCAAAAACCTGAAACATTTAATACAAGACTGTAATTGTGTGAACTGAGTACTTTATTGATGAATACAATTGGGTGTCATCAGCATAACGATGGACATTAAAAGAGTATTTTCTGGTCACATTGCATAGTGAGAGATTGTAAATAGGATCGGGCCAAGAACAGAACCTTGAGTGAAACCCCACAGCTGACCTTGGTGTGTGTCGATTGTGTCGGCGGTTGACATGTACAACTCGCTGTCTGACTTCAACAAGTTTAAAGCAAATTTAATTACAACTGTTTGATTTCCTATTATCTGTAAAAGAATGGTGGTCGACAGAGGGGTCTAGAAGAACACTGTGATCCGAGGCCATTAGCAGGTGATTACAGACCTTAATGGAAGATGTGTCTGATTCATGGAGCGATTGAGGCAGATGCAGGAACAAGTGCACAGCTGAGAGAATGGAATCTCTAATTAGAGTAAATCTGCTCACAATATCAATTAATTTGTTTCTGAATTAGCACAAATGGTCATCAAAGGTGTGGAGATGAAAATAATTAACCAAAGTGCATTGATGTGTTTCAATGCTGTAGAGGACCTTGAGGTTTTTTCTAAATTATTTATTTATTTTGTGAGCCAGATTTAATCCAAATAATAAAATCCGGATGGTACAATCAAAATAATTTGGACCACCTGGTGACAAGATTACGATCTGTCGTTAATTTACTAAGATGTTATCTCCACAAATCAATCAAACAAACCTATTCTGTTCTTTCACATTTAATAAAAATATGGAATTATTTTCAAAATCTTTAAATCTGCCTGACACTTGACTTTAATCAGACTTTTCTTCGAAATGAGTGCAGGCTTGATGGCTTGACAGTTGCTGCAGTATGGTAGCAGCGGGTAAGGCAACTTGGGTTGGCAGGGTTGTGGCTTGAATGTGTTTTTTTTAGCATCAACCTTTAGACGTATCAAGTTAGGTACTGAAGGGGAAAATCTAAAAAGAGGGACAATTCCACGACCTGACTCAGAGGATCAGATGGATATAGAGATGGCGTTATAACATTCTTTCTTCAGTTAGCAACAGTTCTGCCTCTCCTATCTATCGGCCATTTTGACTCCCCTCCAACTGTAGCCCTGCTTCTTTTCATGCGTCTTGAATGAAAGGTTTTTAAGTCTCTGGAAAC
This sequence comes from Callionymus lyra, assembly GCF_982586985.1. Taxonomy (NCBI): domain Eukaryota; kingdom Metazoa; phylum Chordata; class Actinopteri; order Syngnathiformes; family Callionymidae; genus Callionymus; species Callionymus lyra. The sequence goes on from NC_141823.1 coordinate 5,722,332, forward strand.
CAAAATATGTTAAAGTTGTAAACAGGAAGGAATTTGTATTTCAGAGCCAATGTTCATATGAAGAAGAAAATCTGCAAAAGTATTTTTTTTTTTAAATGGTTGGCAATCCTTCACATGGAATTAATATCTCAAACATTACCAACAATTTGCACTGTGGCATTGTTTTTTAATTTTTCCTACAGTTACAAGGATCCTTAACATTTAACTTTCAAAATAACTGTAAGTCAGTACAGCAATTAGGAACGAATACAAGTGGATTCTTGGTAATCGTTCTAAAAAGTCCCATAAGCTACGTATGATGTAACCCTTAACATTAAGGCAGAGATCACACCACCTGTGCACAATTCCAATCATCAAATCCTGAGTTGATAATGGTATGACTAGCCGCCATAAAAATAGAAACCTCAATGGAAACGCATCGTCTGATGACGTCTGACCGTAGACTGATGGAATATGGAAATAGTATCTCTGACATTACTGTCTGATACAATGTTTTTGGAGCCGATTCACAGTCCAAGCAAACTTGAAAGTGTTGTCATCCGTTTTATCCAGACTTATACAGTAGAGGCAGAGTTGGGTTAGGTTAAATTGTGATTGAGCAATACAAATGTGTGCATTCATTTCTTCATTTTCTGCCGCTTATTATTTTATTTTCTCCCAGCTTCTTAGGGCGAGAGGCAGGGGACACACTGAACAGCAAGTCAGTCTATACCAGGACACACTCTCAAACCTACGGACAATTTCCCCAAGTTCCCAATCAACCTCTGTATGTTTTTGGACTGTGGGAGGAAACCGGAGTGTCCGGAGTAAACCCATGCAACACAGAGAAAACATCAAACTCCACATAGAAAGGTCACAAGTTGCTTCTCTCAACCTAGAAGCAAAACTTCAACCTTCTTTTTGTTGGGCGACCGCTCTAACCAGTGCAGATTCTTGCACTTCCATAACTTTTTATAACTGGTTTTGAGTGTTTTTGAGGCTGATGTTTTGGCATTTGAGTGTGATGCGGCCACTTACCTGTAGCTGTATCAACGTACGAAAAACCAACACTTACTATAATTCCTGAAAGCAATCAATACAAAACATTGCGACTGTAGATATTGACCGTGATGCGGAGGAAGATTCCAGATTCTCATCTCTGAAAGTCGACGCAATCAGGTGTAAAATTCAGCTCGAGGGTGAGAAACCAAAACATGCGGTCAAAGCTGATTTATGCATCACACCAGGGAAACACTTAATCGGAGTAGTTTGAAAGACAACATACATTTGGCTCCAATTCCAACCGTCACAAGGTAAACACTGTACATTGAACGTATGCCTGGTGGCTCATTAAGATTTTGATGGAACAGCCCAAGAGACTCATTTCTTTATCAGCATTGACAAATTTCCTGAAGAACGCCAACCTAAGCAGAAGGTTCTTGTCTTTCTTAATCCTCAGTAGAAATCATGTGTTGACTCTGATATTCGAGTAAGACACATTTGGAAAAAGAGGTTGTTGGAGATTGCTGGAATAAATGAGAATATGAAAATGTGGCTGAATTATTCAACTCAACCCTGACGCCCGACTGCCATTCTCGTTCTACTGCCCTCGGCAACTTGACTCCCGTCTCCACTTCAGAGTCAGGAGTCTAGCAGGTGAAGTCAGAGCATGAGTGCCATCCAATGAGTAATTTAGGAGGCCACAAAAGGGCATTTAGGTGACTTAAATACTTTGGTATGATTTGGAATGACCTGGAAATATCCAAGTTCAATTGCCAAAAGCTTTTTGTGAAAAGAGCTCCCCTCTTGCAAAAAAGACGAAGCAGATACATTGGGAAACATTGGTTTTCTAAGAGACGAGTAACACGTTCTTTCAGTTTCACTTCAGAATCAATGGAAAATGTCGAGTGAGGGCAACATCAGATAACAGATATTTGCCTCTTGGCTCCTTCTTTTGTTTGTCAGTGCTTTCTAAAGACACCTCGAGTCCTACTGGTGAAAATCTGTAATCTATATTTTTACAACCTTGTTCCCATCATTGCCCTTTTCTATTTTTTTATCCTTTTTTTCAAATAGATGTGTGAAAGTGAATACAAAACAAAGAAAAAAAGAATAGTAATATAAATATATATATAATTTTTTTTAAACCAAATATTTGTTTAGAATTAAGCAATCTGGTAAAACGTTTTATAAAATTTAAAATGACAGTTTAGATTTGTGGGGTTTCTATTTGTGTTTAAACATGTTTCAAAACATGTTCAAAAGTCTTCACAAGGGTCCTTGCCACTTTAGCTTAGAGACAGTTTTTACGCTGTTCCTAACTCCAACACTCACCGCCAGCTGCTCTCAACTTCAGAGACCTTTTTAAGTTGCCTCCCGCCATAAATAATCCCTGAGTCCCAATGTATTCCTTTTTAGTCCTTTTTTCCATCCTTTAGCCAACGTGGCTCGTGTTCACTCACTCACTATTCTCTCCATTTGCTTTATGCCCTTTTGCTAGGTTTGTGTCTGAGCTCGACTCACTCCCTTACGCCTTCTCTGCATCTTGCACCCTTATGGTATGGTCTAGTCCCCTTTATATAAAGCTCCGTCCGGGTTCTTGAAGTAGAAGTCGACTGTATAGTTTTTGGTCTGAGGTAATTGAGGCCAGTTATTTACGGTTGGATTTCTTTGGGTTACCTTTCTGGGTAACGAGCATTGGTTCCGGAAGCATTTTCTTCATAAACCAAGGTACCTGTTTCTAAGAAAACACATTAGTTATGTTATAATAAAACTATATATATTACTCAATATATATGTTGAGGACTTTGTCCCAGACTCTTTAGGGCTCCTATCCAAAACGAACTATTGATAAATTCAATAGAGGGTCATCAGCATGAAGCTGGTCATGCTTTTCTAATCACAATGCCCAGTTAAAGCATACCGATTTCAAATGGGATCGGGCCAAGAACAGAGCCTTGTGGAACATAATAGCTGACCTGGTGTTGTAGAAGTCCTGATTAAGTTGTTTATGAAATGAAAAAAACATCTTTAGTTTGAGTTCTCTCCCACTGAATTCTGATTCATGATTTTTTGCAACCATTCAAACAAATGTGATTCTATGTTAACAGTAGTGATGTGTTGATGAAGCTTCATGAAGCAGCTGATCCTGTATCAAGATACAGTTTAAAGACCACTAGATTTCACCCTCAGTGAAAATGATGCCAGGTTTCATTGAATTAGTAGATCAGAGTCAAAGATTATAAAGCAGAGAGTGACATCTAGTGGCCCTTTAAAATGAAGACACTGTATCATTAAACAACGAATAATGTATCAGGAAGCCTCATCGACACGTTACGATTGGTAGGTTATTTGCAGGACCTTCAGGTTCTGTTTACAGCAAAAATTGTCCCGAGCACATCCTCCAGCTCACAATTCTCCTGGCCCTCATCGACAAAGACACGTAGACAGAGTGCCGTGTCCTGCCATTCCACCCATCCCTCGTCCCAGGCTCATCACAGCCTCTCAACATGTGTCAGGCCGGCCAGCGGTCTCCATCTGTCTCCCCTTAGAGCCAGTCAAGCGCGTCCATCTTCGAAAACCTCACAGGCAGAGGGGGGAAAAAAAGTAATTCCCAAGACAAAGTGTGTTATGCCATGCGGCCGTTCCCCTTGAAAATGAGAACTCCATTTGGGGAGTGGGGGTTTCGGAGGGAGGGAGGTAGTTTAGTAGGCCAGCCGGCTTTCGGCGTTGCCGCTGCTGGGAAACATGGCCGTCGCCACGTGGACGGGAGCTGCAGGAAACTAGATCGAGAGCGGAGCTTTGTCTTCCTCAGCCTCACGCCGACATGATGTCCGGTCGTAATAAAGAGAGGCAAACAAAAAAATGAAAAGCGGACATAGACAGGTGCACACACAGAGATCAAGCCAGATCCTTACTAAGCATTATGGACATCATGTTCCGCGGTTACTTTTCTATTAATATAATAGTTACAGTTATTACTTTCATTTTGACTCTGATGGATTTTAATATTTTATGTGTCTCACAATTCAAAACTGCTTTGGCTGAAAAGGCGCAAGTGAAACATCGACTGTATAAGCTGTTCTTGAAACCTCGTGTTCCAACCAAACACGTTGACTTGACTTCTTGTTTTTTTTTTAAATACTACAGAGTGACATGTTTTCTGTGGAGTGACAGAGGTGTGGTTTACCTTTTCCCCACTAATGTTTTCTGACAGTCTTTTTTTCCACAATACAGTTGCAGCCGTACTCGACTAAACTAGACTTGATTGAGTTTTAACTTGCCACGTTTCGTGCTCATGGTAAATAAGTAAGTAAGTAAGACATTTATATTTATAGAGCGCTTTTCCAGACCAGGGTCACAAAGCACTTCAACAATCAAAACAATACTGAATAAAATACATTCTTAAAATGTCAAGATAACACTGAGAACAACACAGGATTTCCAGAAAATCAAGGAAAAGATCACAAATAAAAATGTCTTAAGATGTTAAAACACCTGTATTACAAGCTCCAGATCATCTTGTAAATCATGTTGTTAAATGTAATAACATCAGGCATAGAAACAACATTTTTTTATGCGAAACGAAAGGCGAACAAAAATGGAGATCTCAGAGCCAATGGTTTACGAACATCCACTGACCACGGAACAACTTTTTGGACTGACCGTACTCCCTGTTTCTTTTTAAAATCCAGGGTCGTCTTTCTCCCGTTGGGAGTCTGCTGCTGCTTCTTCAGTTACCTGACCAATCAGAGGCCGGCAATCATTCAGCGTCACCTTTTAGTTCTGGTTTGGCGTGCTTTGAACCAGACCAGGGCAAGTACTAAAAATAGTATTGGCTTCAACTTACTGTTCTGATGGAACACAAACCAAGCTTAGTCGAGTAGGGCTTAGACCAGCCGGTGGAAAGGGAGCATTTTAGGTACTCAAAATGGGATTGGTGGTTTTCATTGAATTAGTAGATCAGAGATAATGATTATAAGCAGAGATTGACATTGAATAGACAGTGTATAATTAAACAAGCAATGCAGTATCATGAGAGACACATTTGAATACACATTTATTCCGGACGGCAACATTGTTAGCCAAAAGATTTTGTTATTTTATTTACAATCCTGCAGAATTATGAACGCAAGCATAGAGGAAATTGGACCAGTGTCGCTCAGACTTTTGACCAGGATTATCGAACTCTATCTATTGTAAAGCAGAGAGTGACATCAAGTGGGTTTTTAAAAAAAATGGACACTGTATTAATAAACAGCAGATGCAGTATCACGAAGCCTCAACAACACATCATTGCAAATTGCTTCATTTTATTACTACCTCTGGGAAGAGACTCTCTCAATGGGTTGTTTACTATTCCATTTTTATTATGCTGATGTTTTTAATGCTATTTTTTTTGCTGTCATCACCAGACATAAAAATGTAGCTTCAAAGATTGGATTCATTAGATGATTGCACGTCTTTAAGCCAAAACCATTTGCCCTGGAGGGGTTACTTTGTGGAAATTGTGGTTTTATAATCTACATTTTTAGCTTGCCTTTTTTGAAATATAATCACTTCACGGAGATGTCGCTCCTGACATTTTTAAACAGGAGCATCAGTTTGATTGGAATTCAGGCAAAGGACATGTAAAAGCTATCAAACCGTGATATTTCTGGATAAACCGAAGGTTATCTTTTCTGTTTCCTGGCAAATATGTGTTGTGGTAATAATAGCTAATATGTATGTAAATGCCTGTGTTATCGACATGTTCTTCCTACCATTCGTGCCGTTGTGGTGCCAACCTGACCGTGTTATTGCTCGCTAATGCGTCACACCTTTGGCTTTTATCAAGTGTCTGGCGATGAATTATGGCTCAGCACTGGAAGGCAGTTTACCTCATCTGAGTAATTTTCTCAGGGCTTGATCTTTTGCTGTGACCTCTGCTGAGGTAAGTCTGTATTTTTTTTATTTATTTATGGATTTTATTAATCTCTGCCTATGGCTGAGATTGTCATCAATGATAAAGGAATAGAAAAGGAGCAAAGGAGATTCATTTTTCAAGCTTAAAAAAAATACATTTTCTTTTTAAAAGCTATGACAAACTCTCTCTACAATAGATCTATCTGTGTGTTATTACCTTCAAACATTCCACGACCGCCACTTGAAAACTGAATCCCATCAAATTATTTTCTATCTGATTCTATTTGCGTTATCATTTGACCGGTATTGTGCTGTCAAACAGTCATGGAAGGGTGTGGAGTTACCTCTGGATAAGGAGTGAGTGCAGATGTTTATCACAGGTTCTCGTTTAAGAAGGGAGAAAAGGAAGATTTTCTGCGCATCATAGAGTCCAGATCAGAAAATGCTGCTCTGGTGTGGGCGTGTTACATAAGAACTACTTCTCCCAACACAACTGCACTATCAGTAACCTAATCACACACTCACCTGCAGTCCCTCCTGCTTCTGGTGGACGTCGTTTTAAGCTCCAGCGAAACACAAACAACACACACACATTTCCTCCCAGTGCTAGTATGGACGGGATAATGAAGCTTCATAAAGAGGAGTTCTACTTAAAAAGGGCAACTTATGTGTGGATTTAAGTGTGTGTTAAAGGGATCTTGCACCTCTATTGTATCATCAGTGTGTGTTTGTACAAAACTCCCTTTTCATTGAAATAGTGACATTAGAAAATGATCTTAAGCTCCGCCCACTGAAAACACTTTGTTTTTCTGGAGATAAAATCTGGTTTACCATAACCACACCTACTCTTCTGTGTTAATTCGAGCATTGACGGTTTGTCACCGCGTGCCATGAATCCAGGAAGTCTCCCCCTCAAAGAAACTCATTGTATAAACAAAGCGGGCGTGATTACAGCTGGCTAGAGGAGGAGTGAAGCCATTATTACATCATAAAGCACTCCGCTCTCGTAACCTCTCGTTCGCCTAGAATACAGAGCAACAGAGGAACTTACTACATCTTGGAGAGAAAGACTTCAACATTTGAAACATGTGAGTCAGGAGAGTTGGAGTTACATATTAAGGTTAACTTATAAGTTAAATTAAGATGGTCCCTTTAGTATAACATGAAGTTTCAATAAAATAGCTGTTTAAGAAACAGTTTAATCTATTGGGCTCCAAAAAAAATAACAACGATATTGCTTCATGAAAAATGTTTTAGCCATTCAATAAATGCAAGTACCTTGTTTTCCTAATAAGGTAGGTTTTGATGTCTGAAAAATGCTAATGAGATTAAAACAAGGTTACATTTAATTCTGCTAATTGAAGAAAAACAGACGACACACATGCTTTATAAATACCCGTATACTGTACTGTGGTCCCTGCCATGCTGCCACTCAAGTTCTGCAGTCTTGCTGTTTCACGGATTTTTTTATATTTACAGTACTATTTAGATATATTATAGCGTCTCAGACTGACAAGGCTACAATATGGACTGTAGTTTTCATAACTTTATTGTGACTGATGTTCTACCACATCAAACAGCAACACGCTGTTCAACAAACAACAACAACTCTCTCTCCTTCCCATTTTACCCTGGAAACTAATACACACTTCCTCCGACTCAAACTATCTAAAACCCTGAACCATTACATAAACAATCATTGGTCCGGTTTATAGAATAGGAGGAGAACCAACATCAGACACAAGGATGGGGAGGCAGCGTGATCAGAGGAGCTGTCATTTATTTTAGGAGGTAAGTCATCAATTAAGGTTTAAGGTAGGTTTTTGATAAACTGTGTGAGAATCCGAAATATTTGAATGACACTTTGATAAAGATTTCAAACAGTTCAAGGAGAGATTATGACGTATTTAAAGTGTGAAAAATTCAAATCACACAAATTGGCGGATTTTGATTATTGCGGAGGTTTTTTAGAACGTACACCCCGCAATAAACGAGAGATTAATACAAACATATATGCATGTTTTAGTGATTGTACAGTATCTACTATATTGTGGGCTGGAATTTGTTGATTTTACTTAAACAAATTGTGAACAATCAAGTCAGAGTTGAGAATAACAAGGGTCATTACAACATACTAAAGCTGAAGTGAGTGCAAAAGAACAGGAATTATTCATGCTGATGTAGATCTTTATAAATTAATCTTTAGTTTAAGTTTAAATTAACTGCATACATCTATAAGTACGACTTTACGACTATACACTTTCAGAGTGAGGGACCCATTTTTCATCAGATTTTTGCAACCTCCTGCCACAAAGAGAATTTCAATCAAAACCTCTACAATGTTCCACAGTTTGATGAAGAATCTGCCTTCTTTGATATGTATTTTTGATGAACGTTATGTAAGGGCGGAAAAAAAAATGGTCGGTCTCTGCAGCTCACAGAAGAGACAGAAGCTTATTGAACTTTGTTGTTCTGTTTTTTTCATCTGCCAATTCTTCTTTTGTAAGTGAAGAGTCAGAATGTGTTAATGTAGCTTTAAATATTAATGAAAATGCTCTTTTTAGGGTGTGATGGAGTGAGGGGGGGGGGGTTCTCTTTCCACAGCAACCTTTTTCAGATAAATCCCAGACTTCATTATCCACCTAATTGTACACACAATCTTCCATTTGATGCAAGTCATGTTTTATAGACACAAACAGGGAAGCGCTGGAGGCGAATCAGTTTGTGTACTCGTATAACCCTGTACTCAACACTTAAGGTCTGGAGAAGCAAAGTCTGGAATGTGCAACAAACACACATTGACTAAGACCAGAGCTGTCTATTTATATATATATATATATATATATATATATATTCATATACCTACAGACAGCAGCAGTAGGAGGATGAGACGTCTTCACAGGTGTCGATAATGTTCCTACAGCTGGTTAAAATCATCGTTAAATAGTAGTAGAAGAAGAAGCTGTCGCGTCATTTCCTGTTAGTGTGTAGCAGCAGAGTTTGATTTGACACATACTATCTGTGGAGAATTAGTTACTAGTTAGTACGTACACTATCCTGATGCATACTAACCAGTACACTAAGAGGAGTATGTGAAGAGAGAGATGTATTTGAGACACAGCACTAATATACAAAAAAAAACCAAAATAACAAAACATGTTTTTAATCCAATTAAATCTCATCCCTGTCATCAAAAACGTATTTTGTAAAGATCAGACCATTTCAAAATGTTATCTTCCGCTCCACACCATGTGGCTTTTGTGCTGAATTATAAACTTTTAAACTTCCTCAATATTCCTTCGAACAATGCCCAGAATTTTCTGGTAGTCTTGGCGGCCAATTTAGAAACACAACAGTATGAATTATTGCTGTCAATTCGATCCAATAGAATTTTATTTAAAGTGTCTTATCATAACAAAGTTTATCTCAAAGTAAGACTATAGTGGAGAAAAGAAAAACAGATCCAGTAATGCAACAATGAGTGAAAAACAGCGTGGAGGAGGAAAAACTTCCTTTTAGAAGGCAGAAACCTCGAGCAGAACAAGACTCATTGACTGTTGTCATTTCAAGCGGGAGAGGATTGTGTTTCTGAATTTTTGTAAAGTCAGTTTTTAACTATAATTTATGTTGTTAAGGTAACATTTACTGGTTTAACACATATTCAATGTTTTACCTTCTTTTGTCCGTTGTTGCTAGTTTCCTGCATGTACATTAGGGATGTATATCTCAACAACTAAGGCCGATTCGATATCCATCGCGATACACTGCCAGCGATACGATACAATACAATACACTGAAATCCCCTGACGATATGATAAGAGATAAAACACTCCTCGTCACGATACAATCGGTTCAGAAACTATTTACTCACAATATGACTTAATTTTAAGTATTTGATATGTGATCAATGGATACGGTTAGTTGATGGTTTGAGAATGGAATAGTCTAGTCAATGTTCTTACCTTAAAAACATCTAATTTGTAAAGGGATGTATCAACTGTGTTATTGGTTGTTTTCAAAAATAGCAAAACAAGTAATAATAAAATAATTACACAATTAAGTATGTTCAGGCCGAGCACTCATATTCATTCACAGCAGTTACAATAGAATTGTATTAGATAAATACGAATATTGTTAATCAAACATGTACATTTCAACATTTATAAACATTTTAAAACCTCTAACAATAGAAACAAACTAACTTTAAATACTGGCGATTAAACAAAACTCATTTCCAGAACACCTACTTCGCGACATGATCTATTTAATGTGACTTAGTGTCGACTTTTTCTTGAGAAATATTAACTGATTAAATCCGAAGAGGAGGGGCTGAGGCAGGCTGCCAAAATATTTGATTGATCCACACGGCGTGAGTCATCTCAAGTTTGCCTGCACGCTGAAACGAAATCAAAATAATTCCAAAAATTTGACAAATTTCTTTTCATCAAATTATCTTGTGTCTTGTCAATCCATCTTTGTTTGAGTTTGTTGTCTCTGAACGGGACGCTCTGGTGCCGTTCTGTTCGTAAAGGCTTGCGCCAGTGCATCGTGAATTTTACCACAAATCAAATCCGATGCACCTTGAATTTGACGTTGCAAGTTTCCATGTCTTTACTAAACAACATAAAGGATATTATTTTGACAGTTTTTAAGTTTACTTCACTGAAAACTCAAAAAGAAAAAAAAGAATAACAATTAAACAATGTTACAAAGTGCTGTTTTAGTATCCTCTTAATCACAATGGGATCAGAAGTAAGAAGTAGGTTCTGATCCACAGACCTCAGAGCCCGAGCTGGGGTGTAAGGCTGGATCAGATCACTGATGGAAGGTCTGACCATGAATAGATCTGAAAGTAAGAACCAGAATTTAAAAATTGATCCTGAAAGAAACTGGCAGCCAGTGAAGAGTTTTAAGGATCGGAGAAATGTGAGTTCTTCTACTAGAGCAGGTAAGAATTATCTCTGCAGAGTTTTGTATCAACTGCAGGAGAGACAGATCCTTCTTGTTTAGAGATTAAAAAACAAACTGTTACAATAGTCCAGGCAAGAAGACACAAACGCATGGATTATAATCTCCAGATCATGCTGTGTCAACATTTTCCTAAATGTAGAGATTATTCTTAGTTGAAGTATGCAAAATTTGAACGTAAAATACAAACAAAACAAACCCATTTTAAACACGTGGCGTATAATGGATAGCATCTCTCCGTCTCTCATGTTGGCCTGCACTTCACAAATGATCTGCAACAAGCTCCTCATGTGAGACAGAATTCTGCCGCACAGAAAAAAAAGATAATATCCGTATGTGCATCGTAGGCATTCCCAGTCGAGTGTGATATTGTTCTATGTATGGGAAATGAGCGCCGACAACTGTTTTTGTTCATCTTCTCGGCCAAAGATATACCATCATACAGTGAATATAAAACACGTCGAAGATTCAGCTCTTTCAATAATTTGTTCACAACATTGTGTTTAATGTACTTTTGTATTTGTTTTGTTCTCATACATGGCAGAGAAGTGTTGCTACCTTATATTGACTGAATTAGCTTCCACGTTTAATGAAAATGAAACTTTATTAATAGATAAAAATATTAACTTTTAATAACTGCAATTCATATTTAAGGGGTTAGTTACGGTCAACTAGGTCGTTTAAAATGACTAGACCTACTATTACTAGTTCGATCCGTCTGTAAATCACTTCTGAGTGATGGTTATAATTAAAAAATTAAATTGATCTTGTAAAAGCAAGAAATTACATTTTCAAGTGTGATGAAGGAAAACATTGTGAAGCAGCTTCAGTGATGAGTTTACTGAGGGGGAGTGGGACATAGAGGGGGAGGAGCTGGAAACGTTGGAGCTCAAGTTAGAGAGGTTTTCATAATTTGGTTGGAGTGGTTTTCTTTTATCTTTTGAAGGCTTGTACACCAACGTTTTAGAAAAATGACCTTTTAAAAAAATAATAGTAAAAACAAATATAATCTGTAGGAAAAGTCAATACATTTCGATATGCCAAAAAATCCTTGTCAATAGTTTTGTAAATATATTTTGATTTATTTTGTGTTCTTAATTAAAAAAAACAACTAAATGTACTAAGGGTCTTGAATCCTGTGTTTATGTAATTTTACACTAAAATCCAACATTAATTATGCTTAAACTGTCCATTTTAGTTGACTCTGTAACTAATGTTAAATATATAATGTACTTCTGTTATTGTTGAGTTTGCAATGTGTATTTTGATGAATAAGTTCACCAATTAGTGAAGACCAATATCCCTTTAGTAATACAAAAAAAAATCTATTCTAAAAACTTTATTTCCAATAAGTAACAAAACCTTATTTTGATTTAAGGTTGAGTTTAGAAGTTCAAGTCCGACAAGAGGTTAAAAAAAACACATACAATTGTTAATTAGCAGAACAACTTTCCAAGAGTTGATATTTGTTTTATTGAAGAAGTGTGAGAGCAGACGGCAGACAACTGTACAAGGGGATAAATAATCATTAAATAAACAACAAGAAGTCCAATCGATACAATCACAGAATTTCCAATCAAATGAATCCAGAGGCCAATATTTCGAAAAAGTCTAAAAACCAAAGCGTCCACTGAAGCAGGAAACTATAGAGAAGATAACATGAACCTAAAAAAAACAGAAAGGAAAACAATGAGGTGAATAAACAAGAGCAACAAAAAAAAGGCTGAAATACTTAAAGTCCAACAAGAAAAACCCATGGAGGGAACAAACTGCAAACCAGAAGGAAATCCATTGATCTGGAACTCAGGTCTGTTGAAGTCGGTGAGGTTCTTGATTGCTGATGAGGTCCAGCCGTGATCCATTTAAAACTTCTGGAAATGGGAAACAGGAAAACAGGAAGTTAAAGGAAAATAAAACGAAAATAAAAGTAGAACAAGAAAGTGTCAGAAGAAAAAAGATAATAATTGATGAATAATGTGTTTTATATTTTAAAGTTATAAATCCATTTAAACGTTTATTGCACAAAAACTGCCATTTACTTAACATAAAAATCTTTTTTGGATGTATCTGATGGTTACTCTCTTCTCATTGACATTAGAAAATTATCTTAAGCCCCGCCCACTTTTTTTCTGGAGATTAAATCTTGTTTATAATCAAGGTTTGCCACCATGCGTCATCAATCCCGGAAGTCTTCATCTTCAAGGGACTCATTGTATGAAAGTGGGGGCTTCATAACAGCTGGCTGGAGGAGGAGTGAAGCCATCATTACATCATAATGGACTCTCGTAACCTCTCGTTCGTCCAGATTTCAGACGAACTTTATAAAAATAAGTTGAAAACATGGTCATAATGAGGGACTTAATGCATCTTGGAGAGGAAAATTCAACATTTACAACATGTGAGTGGGTCAGGAAGGTCTGGTTTTCACATTTAGTTGATCCTTAAATATGTCACTAACCCTAACCCAAGCTTGGTTGCGAGTTTGGATCTCTATGTTCAGATTCCTCCGTTGCTCCGAGAGAACAGAAGGAAGTGAAAGAGTGTTCCATTATACATAGTTGCCTCTGGAAGCCAGTGATGACTTAGAAGTGCACAAAGACCACAGCGGTGAGGAATATCAATAGCAGTGAGAAAACAGTGGGATTGTTTGATGGTGTGTGTGTCGCTGAATAAATTCATTTCCTGGTGGTTGATCACAGGTGTGTAATGCAAAGACAATCACATTCATGTATGCCGATACTTTTCATCTACTATGTGCTCATGCGTGGGTGTGCGGATTCTATTGTTCATGTGCGGGATGAGTCGTTCTCCATACCGCCCGCAGCCTCGGCTTCCATGAATACCACGAGGGTCTTTACGTCGTCAGTCAACACTGGGACTCCCTCCATCTCGCTGCTCAAACACTGCCCCCTCACAGACTGGCACATGATAAGAAGTGACAGTCAAGGAGATCCTCGCTTCTCCGCTACAGGCTTCGAAGTTGAGTCACCATGTGGAGCAGACGCAATCCCACGCACGGACCGGAACGTCAACAGATGTATTTGTAGGTTTCACCGATCGAGGTCGATGCACAGGTTAGTGCGAGAAAAATCTTCGTAGGTAATCCTGCTCAATGTGTTTATTTTTAGAACTTTTTTATTTCAACATGGACTTTCCTTCATTCATTTAGTGTAAAAAGACGGATGGATCATGAAATGTTAAATCTTTACCACAAGGTGCCGCAGCCTTACTTAAATGTTCCTGACCCACATGTTTGAAATGTTGAAGTCTTCCGCCCCAAGATGCAGTAAGCTCCTCATCATGACCATGTTTTAAACTTGTGTTAAATTGTTGAAATCTGGGCGAAAGAGAGGTTACGAGAGTCCATTATGACATAATAATGGCTTCACTCCTCCTCCAGCCAGCTGTAATTCTGCCCTGCTTTGTTTATACAACAAGTCCCTTGCAGATGGAGACCATTGATGACGCGCAATGACAAACCATGATGCCTGACCAATTAATGTGGTTATGGTCAACAAGATTTCATCTCCAGAAAGTGTTTTAAGTGGGCAGAGCCTAAGATCATTTAAATTAATAGAGAGTTTTATAAAAACAAACACACACTGATGATACAATAAAATCACACACTTTAACAAACACTAAAATCCACACATTAGTTGGACTTTAAAAGCTGGTTCTTCATTCCAAGGGAAGTTGATCTGATGCAAGATAAAACATTATGAGAAGAAGATCAGGTGGTACAAGTACATGATACAAAGGTTTGTTTTTTCTATCTAAAGATTGTTTCAGTTAAGTTAAAGTAAGAATTGTCAAACTTTTGTTTGGCCCTCCAACCGATGTCTTGACTTGCTTATGAGTCTTTGTTAAATGTCAGGTGGTTAAGGAGTTAGGATTTTCACAACACATGCTATCATTAAAAAATGCATTGATAATAAAGTTAAGGTGAAAAATAGTGTAAATACTTGAAAAAATACCCACAAAAATCCACAAAATATTAAATAACGAACTATAAATCAACTCTGGATCGGAGAAAAAAAAACATCCGAAAAACCCTCTGGCCCCCAGTTTTGACAAGAATTAACCTCGTTTGACAATTAATTTTAAACAAAATTCCCTAAATTTAAAACAAAAAATATTTTTATTTTTGTGTTAAAACACTAAAATTGGACTAAAAAATGTCTACATTTTCATTTGCCTTCTCTTGAAAAAATAGTCATCAAAGATTTGATATTTTCCGAGAAAATCTGAAGTCAAATTTGTTTTGATAGAACCTTGAATGAAAAAATTAATTTTGTTATTTAACCTGGTCAATCAAGGAGCCGCTGATCTGTGCTTTCAGTGAAATGGTTTTGTACTCTGAAGCCTTTAAAAACTCTCCAGAGGGATGTTCAAAAGCTCCGGCCCCCTTAAGAAACTAATCCTTTATATTCAAGGATGGAGAGAATCTAACACGACAAGCAATTTGCTGCTTTAAAAAGATCAGTGCGGGACAAGCGAACAGACGCCGCGGAAAAGCCAAAATGCAATAAAGTAAGAAATTAAAAATGAATCCAGACTCGTGTCTTGAGGTGAAACGGAACTTTGACTTTGTGATTTTTACTCTCCGAGCGAAGGGGGTTCGTGTAAAAGCCGAGGTAAATTTAAAACGACCAAAGGGAACGACAGACACAGACTTTAATGGCAGAATCTACAATCCCTTTGCAAGCACTTTAGAGGACGATTTAAGTGGACGTTTTATGAGACATTTAATTTGAACCATGTGGCCAGTGGAGAAAATTCAGTCAGACAAAGGTTTTATTAAAGGAAAAATGCCGCATTAATTCTGAGTGCTAACCTTGGTGGTGGAGAAAAAAAAAAATCCAACAGATGGCTCATCGGGGGATATCAGAGAGACACTGATGCATCAAGACATGACAGTAGTGAGTCTGTGATGACGGGATTGCTGGATTCCAGGCCAAAGATTCTTGGCCTCTGCACACAGGAGCGAAGACCCGGAGCGACGACACACCAACACACAAAGCTCTGCCCGACTCAAAGCCGATTAGAGGACCAGGGGTCTAAAGGAACTGACTATATCAACCCTGTCCATGTGGAGACATCTCTTCTCTCCCGTCGGCCGAACCCCCAGACGAGAAGTGACAGTTGAGTCCTGGTGCGTTTCCTCTTGTGGCCGCGAAGTTTTACAAGGGTTTTTTTATTATAGTCGCTTGATAAATACCCCCCTTTTTTAGAAAAACTTTTTTTTTTTTATGTCTGCATGAAAGTATATCAGTGACATCACAATATTGAATGGTTGAATTTCAAATGTAGAAACCATTTGTTAAAATATTGTTTAATTTTAAGCATTAAATATATTTTTTCAACAATTTAAATCAAAATATTCTATATTGAAAGATTTAATTCGTTTTTTATTGACTCATTTAATTTAATAACTTCTTTTTTTGTTTCAAATACGTATTCATATTTTTAAATATATTTTTACACATACAGTTAATATTCTAATTGCAATATTTAAAAGATACATTTTCTAAATTCAATATTTTCATAGCCTTTATAGTATCAAAAATGTTGGCATCAAAGTTACGAGATTTATTATATATTGAAATTAAAATGTCACAAATTCAAAAATATATTTATTTTAAAGGATTTATTTTTGAATTATATGAATTAAAATATTTAATTATGTTTGATTATCATTGATTTTTTAAAATTGTATTATTTAAAGTAGGTTAACAATTAAATATAAAAATCATTGAATTAAATTAATCAAATAAATAATATTTCCCTGTTATATAATAAATTCAATTATTTAAAAAAAAAATTAAATACCTAAAACAACAAAACATTCCACCTATTCACCCACTGATATTCTTCCATGTTCTAAATACTTAATTGAATGACAAGTAAACACTTCATAGAGTATTGACTTCCATATCTGAAATAATGCTTCAAATTTATTCCAACAATTATCACATATAAATTAATGAATTATAAATATATTTAGATATTTAAATATCTTTTGATTTCTAAGTCCAGTGAATGAAATAAAACAAATTGAAAAATGTAAGATTTGAGTGAAATATATAACTTAGGTAAGATAACAATTATATAATAACAAGACTCATTAACCTTGTTTTAACAATCTAGTTGTAAATAGACCATCAGGACTTTCTATCTATATGATTTTTGATGGATTCATCCATTGGTCAGAACCTCACGGTTGATCCTTTTCTCCTCCATCATTCCTTCTCGATAATAGCACGTGAAAATAAGGTCAGAAAAATGCTGTGCTATTTTCCGTATAAAAGTGTCTGCAAACAGAGGATGTGTTATTTAGGCTCAGTGGCAATGACGAATGAGCACAATCTATGAATCTCTATTGAGGTAAGAGGCCACTTTTATATGTTGGAGGAGGATGAACTCATTTTTCACTGACTTGACTGTCAGTCATGGAAATAGCTAATATGCCCCAAAAACTGAGCTTTCCCCCTAAAGCGATATTTTTAACAAGGGCATCTTTTTATTTAAGTGAACCACTGTCTAATTTACTTTTTGGTGTGGATTCTGCATCATCTGGAAATCGTTTATCGTCTCCAGCACAACATGTTTTCTCAGAGCTGACAAATTGGCAGAATCTCAAGTGAATACTTGAAACATTGTTCATTCTTATTGGTATTAATTCATCTTTAACCAGAAGTTGGTACGAAAGTAGTGGAAAAATATATTATTATTATTGAGACGGATCACGTTATTGAGCTGACATATGCATTTTAATAAAGTTACTCACTACTTTTTCCTTGTGTACATTTTATCTAAACCTTTGTCTAATAGTTATTTTCTAACAATCTTTGACTCTGATCTACTAATTCAATGAAACATCATTTTCACTGAGGGTGACATCTAGTGGTCTTTAAACTGTATCGTGATACAGCATCAGCTGCTTCATCAACACATTACTAACATAATGACTATATTCTTAGAAAAAAGTTGTTTTAGATAAAACTTGTATCAAGAAAAAATGGAAAGGCAACAAAATCTGCGTTGTTTTCCGATCTGGGACTACAGTATTTGGTTATTATGGTTTGTTAGCCAAGCGCAGATGATTCCGCCACCTGAAGGCAGGACATTGTCATTGCAAAAATTATTTGTCTGTTTTCGAGATTCCACATTTTTAATTTGAGTATCAGATTTGTGGATTATGGTACACAAAGATATTTGTAAAACCTTTCACAAACAACCCTATATTATGGATTGTATCAAAAAAAGTGCCATTATGGTAACAAATAACACAAGTGATGTGTCGACGAGGCTTCATGATACTGCATCGGTTGTTTAATGATACAGTGTCTTCATTTTAAAAGACCACTAGATGTCACTCTCTGCTTTATAATCTTTGACTCTGATCTACTAATTCAATGAAACCAGAAGTTGGTACGAAAGTAGTGGAAAAATATATTATTATTATTGAGACAGTTCACGTTATTGAGCTGACATGCATTTTAATAAAGTTACTTACTACTTTTTCCTTGTGTACATTGTATCTTAACCTTTGTCTAATAGTTATTTTCTAATAATCTTTGACTCTGATCTACTAATTCAATGAAACATCATTTTCACTGAGGGTGACATCTTGTGGTCTTTAAACTGTATGGCGATACAGCATCAGCTGCTTCATGAAGCCTCATCAACACATCACTACCGTAATGATTATATTCTTTGAAAAAAAGTGGTTTTAGATAAAACTTTTATCAAGAAAAACTGGAAAGGTAACAAAATCTGCGTTGCGTTTCGATCTGGGACTACAGTATGTGGTTATTATTATGGTTTGTTAGCTTAGCGGAGGTGATTCCGCCACCTGCAGGCAGGACTTTGTCATTGCAAAAAATATTAGTCTGTTTTCAGGATTACACATTTTTAATTTGAGTAACACATTTGTGGATTATGGTACACAAAGATATTTGTAAAACCTTTCACAAACAACCCCATACTATGGATTGTATCAGAAAAAGTGCCATTATGGTAACAAATAACACAAGTGATGTGTCGACGAGGCTTCATGATACTGCATCGGTTGTTTAATGATACAGTGTCTTCATTTTAAAAGACCACTAGATGTCACTCTCTGCTTTATCATCTTTGACTCTGATCTACTAATTCAATGACACATCATTTCCACTGAGGGTGACATCTAGTGGTCTTTAAACTGTATCGTGATACAGCATCATCCTTTTCTAGTTAACAGTTATTTCCCCTTTTCACTGACAACATATACAAACACACCTCCGTCGACTCGCTCCGCTGCTCCTTCAGCATAAATGACTTGTTTGTAAACACCTTTTAAGTGAAACCGTGGTCCTTCCTAATTTAAATAACGCGACCACACACTGCTACCTTTCACAGCCGTAGAGCTTTGCATAATGTTGCTCAACTTTCCTGTGATGTTGGGTCCGTGTCAGAGGCAGAGAACGATAAAAACAATAAGTGGTCAGAGTGCAGCGCACAGCTCACTAATGGGACTGTTTCATTCCATTTAAAAGGGCAATATTCTGCCCAGCTGTTTAAATAAGCATAGCTAATGTACTTCTGTGACTTGGTGAAGGGAATTATGGGTAAAACTGTCCCACAGAGCCACCAGATATTCCCCCTTTTATTGGCTTTTAATTCTTCTTGGATTTCCTTGAGAGTCACA
Organism: Callionymus lyra; assembly: GCF_982586985.1. Classification (NCBI taxonomy): domain Eukaryota; kingdom Metazoa; phylum Chordata; class Actinopteri; order Syngnathiformes; family Callionymidae; genus Callionymus; species Callionymus lyra. The sequence continues at coordinate 5,741,872 of NC_141823.1, forward strand.
TGTTCTTAGCCCGTCACTTAAATGTGGAAGAAAGTGATGCTTTCAAAGCAGAAAAGGTTTAAACAAATGTTGTTATTCTCTTACCTAAGGTGGATTTTTTGTTGCACTTTAACCTAAATTGATGAGGTAATCAAGTGTTTTTAGTTCAGTAATATCTGGTTGATGGATGTCCATGTTTTGGCTTGAATATTTTTGTTTGCTTTTATCACTTTAACATGTCTTTCATTGAAATGCGTTACTGCTAAATTTGTTTTTAAATAATTTACAAGGATGAATATAGTTACACAATCTTGTAAAAAAAAATGTTGGAAAAAAAATAATTTTGTAAAAGGTCTGCATCTTTATGAGGACTACAGAAGGAAATTAGTATTGTGCTAAATCTGGTGCAGCATCTTTTTAAGGTAACTTCACACTGTCCTTTCAATTAAACTGAACTGAAATCTCAAAGGGCCCTGTCATGCATTTTCAACTTTTTTGACTAGTATGAATGTGGATCATGTGCTTTGTATAATTGTCTCTGTTTTTACAGATAATGTACATTTTTAATTGTTATATTGATTTATACAATCTTGAAAAAAAAAGATTTTGCTTCCTTACTCACGGTTTTCAAGAAGGTTCTCATTTATGTTTTTGCAATTTTCTGGACTGACTGACCTTGGTTCCTTAAAGTCATAATGGCCACTTGTTTTTTTTGATATAGCTGATTGGTTCTGGTCATCACATGGATTCAGTTTTCCAATAAGGCTGTCGTCTGTGTTTTAACCTGACTTCTGCACAACACTAGTGATGGTCCCAAACCCATTAAAAAAGTCCAGAAATTCCATAAAGTAACTGCATGTTTTTGTTTTTGCATGGTTAGTTCACTCAAAATTCAAACGTCACTCATTTTCTAGTCACTCTCATGTCGTCTAAGGGTTGGGATTATTTTCAGAGTAATTGTTATTTTTTATAGACAAAAATGTTTGTTCATTTTAATGTAGCGATTGGAGCTTAGTCGCCTTCGTCTTCATCTTCGTCCAAAAAGACAGTTAAAAAGATCCAAATACCTCCATACTGCTCGTCTGTAACATCCATTTTCTATTGAAGCATCAACATGAGTTAAGAGAATTATTTTGTAAAGTGGAAGATCCCAAGCCATCAGCGTAAATCCCTTTTGCAATGTTATTCAATGTAAGTTTCTCTACGACGAGCAGTATGGAGGTATTTCGATGTTTTTTAAGTGTCTTTTTGGACAAAGATGAAGACACTCTTTTTTTGGTTGTATTAAAAAAAAAGGAAAGACAAAACTTGTCCAAATATAAGCTCTAAAAGCAACTGGAGTTTGATGTATCCTCTCGTCCTCAGTCATTGCCAAGATCTGATGGGATGACATTGTTTCTTCAGCTCTTGAGGACATAATGACTGCTGCCATCTAGCGGCAGGACGTTTAATTGTAAATAAAAATATTATTATTATTAGTTTTCAGTAATAGCATTTCAAAACAAAAAAGAAAATCTGTTCACATGTTAGGCTTTTTAAAAACAAAGGGATTAACACCTGCAAACACATCTTTGGCAGAGGTAAGAACCAGAAGTTTTAATGGGATTGTGCAACAATTATCCGACAACTAGTATTTGTCTGCAGGACAATAGTATGAAGGTTGAAGCCCCAGACGTTGGCCATGTTAAAAATCTGTTTGCAAGAGGTCTGTTCTAAGTGCAAACCAAATAATTTAGAAGACTTAAAAGCAGTAATAAGAGCTAAGAGCTTTACTGCCTGCTAATGGAAGCAACACTGAATATTAATTTAATAATGTGCCTTTTTTTCACCCCACAAGACTAGCAAACCTTCATTGATGATTCAGCTAAAGAAAAAAAAACATGTGTTTTGTTCTTTTCTACCCATAAGGCAGTGGCTTCACTTGTTAAAACTGGCCACCAGATGCAAAAACCCTTGAGTTTGAACCTGTCAGTGTTTTTTCGAGACGTACTTCAGTTCCGAACGAAGAAACACAAATTGACCACAACATCAAAAGCTTTTGCCTCTCGGCTCCTCTCCTCCTTCATGACAGCGAACGCGAAGTCCTGCAGCCGGTGCTGGTGCTCAGATCAACCTCTCGCCCCATTAACCTCTCACTTGTGATCAAACCCCTCACTCCCTTGTTTTTCTCCACTGCCGGGAATCAAAGCCGTCCACGAAGTCTCAGGAACCAGATGCACTTCCTGTCGTCTTGGATGCGTTTAACATGTCCTAGAAGGAAGTACAAACTAAGAATATGACAGACTTATTGGTCATCAATAGATCTTTGATTCATCGTTAACCTCATCTTCAATTATTTCTTCACCGAGTAAACTTTGCGTCATTTTTTATATGTGTCAATCTAAACTAATGTCAACATACGGTTCGGCATGATATATTTATACATTTAGATATCTAAGATACTTTACATTTCAACATACTTGCATCATTTTTGGAATTATTTTAGGTAACACTGAAATTAATTGACATTTTGTGATTGTTTCGCTGTATTTTGGTTATATTAATAAAACTGAAAGACAAAATAAGTCCAAAAAATAAGCTTTAAAAGTAGCTGGATTGTTGGGTGTATCCTCTCGTCCTCGGTCATTGCCAGGATCTCGTGGGATGACATTGTTTCTTCAGCTGTGGAGGCCATCTAGCGGCCAGAAGATGAATTGTAACACAGTTAATTGAAAATAAAATATGAAAATTTAATATATAAATGTTGTTGTTGTCTTTTTACACACACTTTATTGAATATAAATAAACCAAAATGTTAAAAATAAAATAGATTTAAGTCCAAAAAATGAATTCAAGTATGTATATACATATAAATGAATGAATGAATGAATAAAGTACCAAGCATTTCTTTTTTTCACACCTCAATACAACAGTATTCTAGGGTCCTGAGGTTAAAAACACAAAGTTCTTAGTCAGCAAGGCGGCCCTTCATTCTCTCACTTTCTCTTTGTTTTTGCTTTTCAACAACACGCCAGATGTCTTTAGTTGTTCAGGCACAGATTATATCATAGTTTCCTCCATGTTTCTATCACTTTTAGTCTAACTATAGTCGCCTCTTTTTCCACCTTAAGATTGATTAAGCTTTTTCTTGATGCAGGTTTTAATAGATTCTGCTTGTGATGAAGCTTCATGAAACAGTGTCACATTGTTCAGAGGTCAGTAGGTGGCGCCATCACTTTAAAAATAATGTTTCATTAGAACAGTTGTTCAAAACACTAGACACTGTTTCATGAAGCTTCATCAACACATCACTACTGAACATACATCCAGGTGCACGTTAGTTGACTAAGGGTAAGTCTTGTGCTGTGTCTCAAATCACATACTACTCTTAGTATACTAGAAGTTAGTATGCATCAGTTTAGTGTACGTACTAACTACCACAGATAGTATGTCTCAAATCAAACACTGCTGCTACACACTAATAGGAAATCACATGACAGCTTCTTCTTCTACTACTATTTAACGATGTTTCAACCAGCTGTTTGAACGCTATCGCCACCTGCTGGCAGCACGTTTTGCAACTTTGGAAAAAGAAATAAAGAAAAAATATGAGAATCGCAATATTAGCGAGATATTTAAGCTGGTATCAGCAGTGAAGACGTGTTTATATATGACGTAACTTCCGTTTAAAACGTCACTAAGATGGCGGCTGTTTAGTGTGTTTAGTGTCCATCGAACCATGCTCAGTTTTGTGGGCGTGTTAGTACGCCAATTTAGTGTGCATGGCGCACTAAATTTCGCATACTAAGAATTGAGACGCACTAACGCACTAAAAATACTAACTTTTAGTACGCTAGTATACGATTTGAGACACAGCATTGGATACATTTTTTTTTCTCCAGTGTTTCTTAGCCTCTATTTTAGGGTTTCTTTTGGGTTTTAGTGTTGGGTGTGGATATCACTCGCCCACATATGACACGTGACTAAATGAGTATTTTCATTTTCAGGAATTTAATTCATGAATCTTCAATAAGGTCTTAGTTGGGTTGAAAATGTCTCAAATGAAAAGTTCAAAATTCCATATAAAGCTTAATACAGGGAAAGTTACATTTCAAATCTCAAAATATTCAGTTTTAAACATTATTGTCGTTTATTATTTTACTATTACAATCACAATATGGGAACTAACAAAACAGTGACGATAATTCTAATAAATATTCAGGGTTCTACTTTAAAGTTGTTCATGTGGCATCTTCGAAACGAGGCGTTTGCTTCGGGGAATGTGGGGAAGAAGGAATTCAAGGAGAATTTTATTCACAAACCAAACCAAAATGTTCGTCGTGGCGGGAAAGAGGTAGCAGTAAACAAGAACACTTTGTGCAGAACATTTTCTAAATCAGCACAATTGGGATTTCGGAAAAGTTTCAAGCAGACTGAAAACTCCTGTTCAAATTTTGTATTTGTCCCAAAACCTTTGCTTTCACTATCTGTGACTGTCAGCAGTATGAGTAGTTTCGCAAAGATTGTATATTTAAATATCTATAAATAGTAATAATACATCTAATATCAATAAATATTAACTTTTAATTGAGTATATTCTTCAGTTTTAAAGTTACTACCTTGGTGGAACTATTGTTCCCGGTTTCTGGGGGGGGGGGGGGCGTTTTTGATGAGCACACAGACAGACTGAGATCGCAGAAGCCCACGTTTTACAAGCTGTTTTTTCTCGTCAATATTGCTGGTGATGCAAAGTTTCTAGAGTCGTTTTATTAAGTTATTACTTTCCTGTATGTCTTCATGGCGGAGTTCCGAAAGTCGATTTGATTCCCTCGATTTGGTCAATGAGGTTGAAGTGTTTATTTTATTTTATTTTATTTGTTATTGTTAGAATAATGTGTTTGTTACTTTTTACCGGCTAATTAAACATATTCACAAAACCATCGAGTTCGTCCTTTCGAAGTGGAAGGATGTCACACTAGCCGCTACCCAATAATTTGGATTTTTAAATGAAATTTAGGGACTCTCGCTTTTTGTGCAAATCGTTCCTTTTTTAGGTCAGGTTAGGTAGAACTTTATTGATCCCTCAGGAGGTCTCCTTTGGGAAATGGATTTTTTCCAATTAGACAGAGCAATACAGCAATTATTCATAATAATAAAAATAAAAATAAGAACAAGAACAAAGAGAAACAAAGAGAAAGAACAAGATGATATAATCTAAGTCTAAAGATAAAGAACATAGATCAAAGACAAAGGATACAAAGACTAACATAGAATAGAACATCATGATACTTTCGCTCCACTCTTCTTTAGAAGTATAAAACTGTATCTTGGTGTAGAACCCCACAGTAGGATCTGGATTAAACGGCTGGAGAAAGAGAAGTTATTGCATATTTGTCTGCACCTCCAAACTTGAGAAAGAAAATCTCATTTTAAACCAAAATTACCTCCTTCTTTTTTTCTTCCGCTCATCATTTTGTGCTCGCCGTGTTGTTGCTCAAGTCTGCAGAGACCATGTCACAATTACTTAACCCTCAAGAGAAGTGATTTTGACCCAGTCTGTCAACGCAGTCAGAGGTAGCCAACCTCAATCTGCGCCGCCGCCTGCCCATCACGCAGGAGATGCCATGTCGGGGAGAGACGCCGGCGTCAAGTAGCCTAATTGGACATGAAATGCTATTACCCCTCCAGCTAGCCAGGTTCAAGTTGATTGCTGCCTGTCATTATTGATTTCCGTCTTCTGAGCGGGGCTTGCATCGATCATCGAGGTTCGCGGGATGATTCGTCGACATGGAAGCCCAAAACTTTCGCACCACCAATCCGTAGTCTCGGAGCAGAGGTGAGGAATTCAATTTCCTGTGTGTACTGATGTCGACATAACTGTTGTGCGTCGATTCAACCAAAATGACAAGAAATAAAAGTATATATTCTCTGGATTTTTGTTGGTTTCTGTAGTGATGTTCTGATGAAGCTTCATGAAACAGTGTCATGTTGTTCAGAGGTCAGTAGGTGGTGCCATTAGTTAAAAAAATGATGTGAACAGTTCAAAACAAAGGAAAAATAGAGCAGAGACGCCATCTAGTGGACTCTGAAGATAATGACACTGTTTTATGAAGCTTCATCAAAACATCACTAGTTATAACCACTCTAGTGTACATTTTACTAATTATGCACCTACTGTCGGATATATGTTTTTATTTTGTTGTACATGTAGCAATAACAACAAAATGACTATAAACCTATTTGTCTGTGATTTATTATTAACCATTATTGAGAGTACTCTAAGCTCAGAGGTGAGGAATTCAAATTCCTCTGTGTACTGATGCCGACATAATTGTTGTGCGTCGTTCAACCAAAATGACGACAAAAAAAAAGGCATTCTCTGGATTTCTGTTGGTTTTCTGTAGTGATGTGTTGATGAAGCTTCATGAAACAGTGTCTTTATATTCAGAGCCCACTAGATGGCGTCTCTGCACTACTTTCCTTTGTTTTTGTTTGTTCACATAATTTTTTAACTGATGGTGCCACCTACTGACCTCTAAATTTGTAACTGAATTCCAAAACTCTAATATTGAAAATGGTGACTAGAAACGCAAAATAGAACTAATTATCGTCCACATTTAGAAAAGCCAATATAGCGATGCCTCCTGGACAACTGGGAGGAGTCCCCAGGGCAGACCTAAGACACTATGTATTTCCACCCTAGGCTTGGTAGCGAAGAAAATTGGGGGACAGTCTGACCATCTGCCCAGCTAACCAACGTTGAATAAACAGTAATAAGTTATAAATAACAGACAAATACGTTTAAAGTCATTTTATTGTCGTTGCTAAATGTACAACAAATAAAAAATAAATAAGACAGTCAGTGCATAGTTAGTAAAATGTACAAGACAGTTTTAAAAACTAGTGATACTTCATGAAACAGTGTCATGTTGTTCAGAGGTCAGTAGGTGGCGCCATCAGTTTAAAAATGATGTTTCATTAGAACAATTGTTCAAAACAAAGTTAAATAGTGCAGAGACGCCATCTAGTGAAATCAGAAAATAATGACACTGTTTCATGAAGCTTTATCAGACCATCACTAGTAAAAAGTAGATTAATAAATAATCAGTATACACATATTACATACCGCAGTAAAAAAAAAAACACAGCTACTTTGATCATTTTATCACACTGTAGTGATATGTTAAGGTTTCTTTTTTATGGTATTGGTTATTGCTGTTGGATTTAAACTTGTATAATAAATTAATAAAAACAAATTCTAATTGGATATACATGTAAAATGTACATTTGATGTAGAACAAGGGAAACCAATTCAATTTATTTGGAATAAATTCATTGTGAAGGGCAAAAAAAATTTAATAAAATGATAAATATGATGAACACAATGTATTGATTCTTCAATTCTAAATTAATTTACAAACTTTTGCTGATGATTAAGTGAAGCAGAATTCAGCACATCTGTCAAAACTTTTCCAATGAATATATTAAATATTTATGCTGTTTTCGTTGCCCATGAGAAAAAAAGCTGTTTCTCTAAAGCAGAATTGTAGTATTTTCTACCTCTGTTTTCCTAATGGCAGGTCTGGACAATTACGTCTCCTCAGGGGCCACATTATAAACTGAGTGTTGTAAAGAAAGAGACAAATAAACTTAATGAAACTTAAACAAAGAATAAAATAAGGACATTGTAAAATAGGCTTTAGATGTAAATTTAGTTTTAATTCATGCAGTTTTTCCATTAATATTATTCAAATATCCTTATTAAAAAGTAATCAAATAAAACAATATAAAAATACAATATTGCATATTTTTCGATATAACAATATAATATAAAACAATAAACACGTGGTTACACAGTGACATCATTAAAAGCTCATTTACTTATTAAGTTTTAAATACATTTAATGAAAATTTTAATTATAATATAACATTTTTAGTCCCCGAAATATTCCTTTAATACACACTTTAACAATAATTGAAAAGAGAGAATAAAGTCCTCAAAGAAGGATCTTTTAATACAATTGTTAAACACCAGAAACATCTATACATGGTCCCATATTCTTGGGGTGAGATGCAGAGGGACACCCTGGACAGATCTCTAGTCCATCACAGGACTCAGATAGAGGGACGATCACTGGAAAAACGAACTCTTGACGAAAGTTAATGAAGTCATAAATCCCCGTTTATATTTCTAGAATCAAGGATAAATACCAACTCCACACAGAAGGAATTGAACTTCCGACCTTGCACTCGGTCACAGATGATTCTTCACATCAATATGACAGCAGGTATTCAAACCTTTTAGAAAAGGATAATCCGCCTCTAACTGTTGTTTCATGAGCTTGGACGCCGACAGCGAGGGTCTGCAGCTGGACCCCCTCGCTCCATCATTGTTATGTATGAGTGATACTTAGCACGATGAAACCCTTCGGTGTCCTTTCGATAATAAATCTCGCTCCTGTCAGTCACCGGTGAAGCCTCGCCCGTGTCGGGTCCTCCGTGTGAGCTCATTTATGTTCTTGCCATTAGCCTGGAATAAGCGATGCAGATTTCCAGAGGCTCCGGTCCAGCTGGCTGAGGAGAAACTTTGACGCCTTCAGGTCTCGGAGAGATTCGCTAAATAAACATCAGAGTCGCCGGCAGCTCGTGAAGCTTTGGCGGTGTCTCAGGAATGGAAATGACGGAATATTAACTTCATGCCAGGTACGTAGAATAGTGATGAAAAACTCTGTAGCAGAATATATATATATAAAAAAAAGAGAATATAATGCAACACAATAACACAAATCTAAGTTAAGGTGTGGTTGTGTCATGACATAAGAAATGTAACAGTATAGAGGCAAGTGTAGTTAGACCATGACACCATTAAAAGGGCATTTATTAAAACTAATTTCATTATTAATACTACTAAATTCAATTATTGCTGTCTCGCCTACAGTTGATACAAAACTCTGCAGCCAGAATTCTGAGCCGCTCTAGTAGAAGAACTCACATTTCTCCGATCCTTAAAACTCTTCATTGGCTGCCAGTTTCTTTCAGGATCAACCTTAAAATTCCGGTTCTTACTTTCAGATCTATTCATGGTCAGACCTTCCATCAGTGATCTGATCCAGACTTACACCCCAGCTCGGGCTCTGAGGTCTGTGGATCAGAATCTACTTATGGTTCCTGAACTTCAGGACCAGAGGAGAGAAATCCTCCCAGACTGTTGCTCCTAAGCTTTGGAACCATCTCTGTGTTTCATGATCTACTGACTCCTTCAAGAAACATCTTAAGACACTTTTATTTGTGCTTTTCCCTGATTTTCTTAGAGTCTTGTGTTTGTCTTATGTGTCTTGATCTTTTTAAGTATATATTTTATCTGTGAATTGTTTTTGATTGTTAAAGCACTTTGTGACCCTGGTCTAGAAAGATCTTTACAAATAACCTTTACTTACTTACTTACTTACATATTGAGTAGTGAATAAAAGTAAGAAAATACACTGATGTTGATGATTTTGTGTCTTACAAGGGGGTCCCTAGCAATAGGCTAAAGGAGTTTCGGGGGCGTAGGCATGGTGAACTTTGGGAACCCATTATCTAGTGGATTTTTAGGAAAAGGTAATTGTTTCATGAAGCTTCACTAGTTCATCATAAAGAATATAAAGACAAGAATGCCTACAAACAATTAGGAATCGACCCATGTTTGTTGTTTGGACAGTGGGAGGAAACAGGAGTGCCACATTTCTCCGTGGGGAAAAATACAAACTCCACAGTATAAGGACACTGCGATCCTCTAAACTACTCCAAATAAGCCCCACAGTGTGCGGTTCTACATGTTATTCCTGTCACTATGGGAAACTACAAACACATTCCCATGATTGATGTGCTGAGCGTCTGCTTCTGCCTCTCATGTGCGCTGACATTCCACTTGGTGCGCCTCAGAAAGTGATGAGCCGTAGGAAGTGTTGGGCCTTGTCGCCAGCGCTGCTGTTCATCTCTCCATTTGGGTGAGTAAAATCCTGGGGGGGCGAGTATGTGGTGTGGAGACCCCCCTCGGGGGGTTCGGAGTCTCACGCCGCTCTCATGCTTTCCTCGTGTGTGCTTTGTAATTTTCACACAAGACGGGAACTGATGCATTCAGGATGCTCTCTGCAGAGGAAAATTTCTCTTCTATCACTCGCCCCGCTGCACTTTTCCATCATCAGCATCCGGCCTTTACTGCATAGAGTCTCAACCAGTAATGAAAAAGCAGAATCACCATTAGTCCACTATCACTTTTTTTTCTTTTTAACTAAGGAGACCATGGTTGACTGCTTATATAGAAATAAAGTATATACTCTGTAAATTGAAAGTGCCTCCAGTCAGTAGGGATGTGCTGATGAAGCTTCATGAAACAGTGTCATTATCTTCAGAGTCCACTAGATGGTAGTAATGTGTTGATGAAGCTTCATGAAACAGTGTCATTATCTTCAGAGTCCACTAGATGGTAGTGATGGGCTGATGAAGCTTCATGAAACAGAGTCATTATCTTCAGAGTCCACTAGATGGTAGTGATGGGCTGATGAAGCTTCATGAAACAGAGTCATTATCTTCAGAGTCCACTAGATGGTAGTGATGTGTTGATGAAGCTTCATGAAACAGTGTCACTATCTTCAGAGTCCACTAGATGGTAGTGATGTGTTGATGAAGCTTCATGAAACAGTGTCACTATCTTCAGAGTCCACTAGATGGTAGTGATGTGTTGATGAAGCTTCATGAAACAGTGTCACTATCTTCAGAGTCCACTAGATGGTAGTGATGTGTTGATGAAGCTTCATGAAAAAGTGTCACTATCTTCAAAGTCCACTAGATGGTAGTGATGTGTTGATGAAGCTTCATGAAAAAGTGCCATTATCTTCAGAGTCCACTAGATGGTAGTGATGGGCTGATGAAGCTTCATGAAACAGTGTCATTATCTTCAGAGTCCACTAGATGGTAGTGATGTGTTGATGAAGCTTCATGAAACAGTGTCACTATCTTCAGAGTCTAGTAGATGGTAGTGATGTGTTGATGAAGCTTCATGAAAAAGTGTCACTATCTTCAAAGTCCACTAGATGGTAGTGATGTGTTGATGAAGCTTCATGATAAAGTGCCATTATCTTCAGAGTCCACTAGATGGTAGTGATGGGCTGATGAAGCTTCATGAAACAGTGTCATTATCTTCAGAGTCCACTAGATGGTAGTGATGTGTTGATGAAGCTTCATGAAACAGTGTCACTATCTTCAGAGTCCACTAGATGGTAGTGATGTGCTGATGAAGCTTCATGAAACAGTGTCATTGTCTTCAGAGTCCACTAAATGGCGTCCCTGCACTATTTTACTTTGTTTTGAACAACTGTTCTAATGAAACATCATTTTTAAACTGATGGCGCCACCTACTGACATCCGAACAACATGACATCGCTTCATGAAGCTTCATCAACACATCACTATTACTAGGTATCATACTAAGTGTACAAATGATGTGAGGATTCTTTATAGCAATAGATTATAGAGATAGTGGATAGTTCAAATATTGAAAACATTTATGTTGCTTAAACTGTACTTGAAGAATGATTGAAAATAAAGAGGGTGTGAAAAACTGGCTAGGTGTGTTCAAATGCTTCTATTGATTTTATTTTGTACATTTTTTTTCAGGGATAATGCCATCAAAACCTACATAAGGAACCAAAATCTGCTTTTCACTTTTTTTGTCTCATTTCACTGATCTGATCTGATCTGATCTGGCTCCAAGACAGAGTACGTAATTTTTGTAATTTCCATTTTGATTTTAAGCCTGAAAGGGGATTTCTTTTTAGAAGAACGATCTTCTGTTATTTCCGCCTGTGCCACTTGATCTGTCAAGAATCTCGTCTCTGCCAAATAATACATAATTAATTCAACTAATGTGCTGATTTTAGTCTTAAATTAATGTTGGACTCTATCGTATCATCAGTTTGTGTCTGTTTGTCCAAAAATATTGACATTACAACATGTGCTTAAGCCCGTCCACTGAAAACACTTTGTTTTGCTGGAGATAAAATCTTGTTGAACATAACCACGCCCACTCTGCTGTGATTAGTCAAACATGGAGGTTTGTCATCGCACGTCATCAATCCCGGGAGTCTCCACCTCCAAGGGACTCGTTGTATGAACAAAGTTAAACAAATTACTTCATAATTGACTCTGTAACCTCTTGTTCGCCCAGATTTCAGAACAACTTGATAAAGTAATACGTTCAAAATGTGGTCATGATGAGGAACTTACTGTGTCTTGGAAACATGTGAGTCAGCAGAGTTGAAGTTTCACATGAGTTTGGCCTTTAAAGAATTTGCTGTAAAACTAGAAAAATAGAAATAAAAAAAACTCTAGATGGAACGTTGAGTGAGTTGCATTTTTCATGCCCTTAACACTTGACTTAATGCTGGTTTCCTCATTGAACTACTGAGTTAAACCACCATTAATTCAAGCTCCATTATATTCCCAATAAGACTATGATTATATCATTAATTTGCCGCTGTAGGTTGAGAGCCGCCATAGTTATTGAACGTGACAAAGCCCATCATGCCAAAGGAGTTGGGTTTCTTTAATATGAAAATCTAACCTCATTCCTCGCGGGTCAACGGCAATAAACACCTGACATGCAGAAGGCCGGCAGATCACCGGATTCTAATCTTCTCTTTGCTATGCCGTGATTCCAGGGTCAAGTTTCTTCTTTCTCCTCGGTGGTCAGCGGCAGCTCCAGACTGCCAGCCACTTTATTTCCAGCCCCCCCCCACCCTTCGCACCCGCCCGCATCAGATTTATTGATATTGACCTTTCACTGAAATTAAGCGTGTAGATCCCTGTGCAGTAAGAGCAAAGTTTAAACCAATTAAAGAGCACTTTAACAATCAAGCGAGGCGAGACCGCAGCCGTCTCTCAGGCCGTCCAGCTGAAATTAAAATCATTTGCACTGTATCAAACCCGTGCAGAGGCCAGACAGCATCTAAGTAATCTGATTAGTCTTCTTGCATGAATAAAAACAATAAGCTAGGTTGAGTGTTGTGACGGCGGCCGTGATAAACACACGTTCTCCAGGGACTTTTAATAATTCCGGGGCTTCGGTCTGAATGCCAAACGAATGTAATTAATTTTATCATGCCGTTACGTATGGTTCGAAATGAGTTATGCAGTAGAGAGTTGCTGATTTGCCCTTCAAATAAAACCAGAGTAAACAGTTGAAAAGTACTTTTACCAAAAATTAAGAGAGAGATCTACGACTCACACAAGAGAACAGATCACGCCCATCCTCGGTCAACCTCACTCGCTTGAATATATTTGAATACAAGATCCTCCTCTCCACCTTTAAAGCCATAAACAACCTTGCCTACCTTTCTGGTTACTTTCTTTCTTTCTAGTTATTTGTAAAGATATTTCTAGACCAGGGTCACAAAGCCATTAAACAATCAAAAACAATAAACAGTTAAAATATATACTTTAAAAGATCAAGACACAAAAGACAAACACAGGAGTCTCAGAAAATCAAGGAAAAGCACAAATAAAAATCTCTTAAGATGTTTCTTGAAGGAGTCAGTAGATCATCAAACACAGATGTTTCTTGAAGGAGTCAGTAGATCATCAAACACAGATGTTTCTTGAAGGAGTCAGTAGATCATCAAACACAGATGTTTTTTGAAGGAGTCAGTAGATCATCAAACACAGATGTTTCTTGAAGGAGTCAGTAGATCATCAAACACAGAGATCGTGCTAAATGGACACAATCATAAATCAATCCTTTTGAACAGTTTTTGGGGATTTGAGGTTATCAGTCATTTTCAATGTCTGCAGATAATAGTTATAAAATAAATAAATAAATTCAGTCGTTCCATCCCGATCTAGGATCTATTAAAGGTTTTGTTATTCACTTGTATGGCTATTATGTTTTCTGTTTACAAGAAATATATATTTTCAGTCACTGTGTTAGAGTGTAGTATTGTAGTCAAGACAACACCAACCAAGAGACATTTTCAAGAAAGAAGCGCAAGACGGAGGATACATTATATTTACAAATACTTCAAGCTTTCTGGCTCAATTCTGAGCTCAGTAAACAATTTTTCCACTGCAAATGAAACTCCCAATTAACGCTGGGGGCTCCAACTAATTATTTGTGTCCACCTAGGGGCCTGACTAATACCTAATGGATTTTCCAAACGATACACTTGTTGTTAAAAAGGCTATAGAAAAAAAAATCAATCAATCAATCAAGGAAGGCAATGAGCTCATTAATTAAGTATTTGAAGGGTGTTTACACCTGTTGCTATTTCCTCTTGACGTGCCAGTAAAAGCTGGATGTTGTCCCGGTTACTCTCTCTGATCCGTACAACGCAGAATTTACAAACTGTAAAATCTCCAGCATATATTAGATATGAAGTAGTTAAGGGTTTTTGAAGCCAAACATTTTCATTTTTTGAACAGAAATCCTGGGTCTGCCCAGTCCGAGACCGACACCCTTGCTGTGTCTCAAATCACATACTTCTCTTAGTGCACTGGAGGTTAGTATGCATCAGGATAGTGTTCGTACTAACTAGTAACTAATTCTCCACTGATAGTACGTCTCAAATCAAACTCTGCTGCTACAAACTAACAGGAAATGACACGACAGCTTCTTCTTCTACTACTATTTAACGATGATTTCAACCAGCTGTAGGAACACTATCGCCACCTGCTGGCTGAAAATGCACCTGTATGTATATATATATATATACACCGTAAACGTCACTAAGATGGTGGTTGTTTAGCCTAGAAAGTATCCATCGATCCCTACTCAGTTTTGTGGGGCATTTAAGTGCACTCTATTTCGCATACTAAGAATTTAGACGCACTTATGCACTAAAAATACTAAATTTAAGTACACAAGAATGTGATTTGAGACACAGCTCCTATCAATTGGTCTTGGGACTGATCTCAGTTTACACAACACTGTTAGTGTGTTTTAGAGTATTTTGAAGTACAGGACAGAATAATACAGAGTACAGAATACAATTGATGACAAAAGGACTGTGGGCCACTAATATGACTCACTTATTCTACTGGTTGTAATATTTATGTTGAATTATATTGTACTTTATGACCAGGACGCTGCTACAACAGGATATTGAAATTGAGAGTTCAGCTTCTTTATCTAACAAAAGGAGATAAAGTTGTTGATAAGTTTCCCTGCCTGAGAAGTTAATAAGCAGCTACTTATGAGAAATCCTATGCCGGAAAAGTGAAATTATAACTCTATTCTGTTAATTATACTTCATTAAACAATCATTTACCTTTAACCTGAATCCTCAGAATTATAATTTAGACATTTTTTGAAAACAGTTTTTTTGGGAGTAATTATCAATGGGTCAAAGCTTTTCGGGCATGAAGTTTATTACCTTGACCACTAGGTTATGTTCATTTGCCTTAATTGTCCATCTTCTTATCCATTTACTGCTTATATATCAAAAATAAGCAGAGACACTGTTAAAGGGGTTGTCGTGGGGTTCAAGGAGAAACTCATTAAAATCTAATTTATTTAACCAGAAAACTTTTTAATAGTTGACTTTTTAATTTAAAGATCAAACTTATCGATACAAAATAGCATCAAAAATATTTGTACAAATGAATTACTCATAAAATTAGTTGTTTTTCTTAATATTTAATATATTTCCTACATCAAAGTCCAAACAAACTCCTCATTAGATTTAGTTTCGTGTCCATCTCTTTGAGATCGTGGACGAAGGGCGGCTGCGATCAGCGGCCCTTCTACCTCAGCCGCGTGGACGGCGAGCTGGCGGGACGCCTGGCAGCCACTTTCCAAAATAATTCTCTTAGATTTCATTTGCTAGTGAGCGTCCTTGTCTCTGAAGATGGGACCTTGTCCTCGCCAGCGTGTCCCCTGCTGACAAGGACGTCTCTCCTGTCTCTCTAATGTCATTACCCCTGAGGGTGTTTTTTTGGACGCCTGTCATTCGTTAAAGTAGCGAGCGCTCGGCCCGGGCCCCTGAGCAGGTGACTGGTTACTGACTTTCATTATTCGTCATGCTTTTGTTGTGGGCGTCGGGGGAGTTTGTCGCCCGCTGGTTCCCAGTAATCCGTGATTGGTGACCCAGGCCAGATGAAAATTGGCTCAAAAAGTCCCTGCAACCCTGGGAGATAGTCAAGGTCAGTGGAGTGAAGGGAGAGGTGATACAATTTAAAGTGCATGATTTCTAATTCATTAATTGCTCAAAGATTCTATTATGTTCAGAGTAAGTAAGTAAGCAATTTATATTTATAGAGCGCTTTTCCAGACCAGGGTCACAAAGCGCTTAAACAATCTAAACAATAGTCAATAAAATATATACGTAAAAGGTCAAGACAACACCGAGAAAAACACAGGAGTCTCAGAGAATCAAGGAAAAGCCTGCACGAATAAAAGTGTCTTAAGATGTTTCTTGAAGGAGTCAGTAGATCATCAAACACAGAGATGGTTCCAAAGCTTAGTCTGGAAGGATTTCTCTCCTCTGGTCCTGAAGTTCAGGAACCATCAGTAGATTCTGATCCACAGACCTCAGAGCCCGAGCTGGGGTGTAAGTCTGGATCAGATCACTGATGGAAGGTCTGACCATGAATAGATCTGAAAGTTAGAACCAGAATTTTAAAATGATCCTGAAAGAAACTGGCAGCCAGTGAAGAGTTTTAAGGATCGGAGAAATGTGAGTTCTTCTACTAGAGAAGCAGAGTTTTGTATTAACTGCAGGCTAGACAGCTCCTTCTTGTTAAGACATGAATCACAGTCCACTAGATGGCGTCTCTGCACTATTTTCCTTTGTTTTTAACAAGTGTTCTAATGAAACATCATTTTTAAACTGATGGCGACACCTACTGACCTCTTAACAACATGACACTGCTTCATGAAGCTTCATATACGCATCATTACTACATCTTAGTATCGTTTTTTTTTGTTAGTGATTGACAATTTGCATTTCATTGTCAATTATAGTTTTTGTTACATGAACTGCAGCTGGACTTGGAAATGTCATTAAATAATATTATAACAAAAATAATCTGTTCTAGGACAAATGGGAATTCTACCAGGACAATCTCCAAATGTAATAGGTTAAATTCAGATTACATCAAAACAATTATTTTGATACAATCTAACCCTAACCCATATCAATATTATGATCCCATTTCAGTAGCAGAATTCCAATCTGTACCAGTAGGAATCAGATCCTACTGGATTCCAATCTGATGTGACATATATATTTGCAAATCATTTCACGCATTTACAACGGTTAAGCAACATTAATAGCCCCAAACTTATCCAGCTTAAATGCTCTATTTAAACTAATTGTGACTCCACTGTTGTGTATCGTCGCCCATATATCACGTTACATTACATGAGGAAGCAGATACTTCCTTCGGTACACCTTTGACTTCACCGTCTATAGAACGATGCTGCTGTTTGATATCGAAGCAGGAAGAAGAAACAAACCTCCTTTTTCAATTGTGCACATCAAATAAAGCAGATCAAAGTCAAACATAAAGAATAGATATTCATATCTGGAGTTTTAGCCTCAAGCTACCAGGATTGTATGTGTGTGTGTGTGTACGTGAGTGTGTGTGTAGAGTTCTGTCGATCTATTTGTCTTCTTTGTCATATTCCTGACACTCTATGTGGAAGACAGAGTGCTAGTTGAAGATGGCATATCTGTCATCATCAAAGATAGCCATCTTATTCCTTCCCTGTTGAAGATACTACTTCTAAAGAATACGTAAGGTAGTCATCTGAAAGTCTATAGAATTAAAAGGTATTTTTAGATTTCCCTGATCGATAATATCAGTAAGTCTTTTATATATACAGGTGCAGTCGGTGGTTAAGCCACTCTGGTTATGGCACCTGTCCTTGGTCACCTCAATTATGGGGAAAGCATAATTGGTGGGATGACCAACGGTGTTTTGCTGTTGCTAGGCGACAGCAGGGGTGAGCTTCTCCACCGATATAATTACGAGTGCATTTGGCAAATTATGGAGTGAATTAGGGCAAGAAACTCACGGTGGGGGAAGGAATTGTTAGTAATATAACAGTCTCAAGTTATTATTTTTATTTATTTTACTAGGTTTTAATTGTCCTTTTGTAAATCACATATCATCAGATGCTTGTTCAGAGAGCAGCTGAAGTATTCTCTGTAGAAGAATCATCTCAAGTTATAAAATGTAATTGCTTCCAAAACATCTGTTCGCCACATTTATGTCCAGAATTTTGTCTAAACTAATCTGGCTTTCGTTGTCAGATTTAATCATTCCTAAGGACTTTAGAAGGTTCTTAAAGGGAAAATAATGTCAAAAATGAATTCAGGTATTTTTCAAATGTTCTTCCTCTCCAAGATGCAGTAAGTTCCTCATCATGACCATGTTTTCAACTTGTTACTTTATAAAGTTGCTCTGAAATCTGGGCAAACGAGAGGTTACGAGAGTCCATTATGATGTAAAAATGACTCCTCCTCCAGCCAGCTGTAATAATTATACCCCGCTTTGTTTATACAACGAGTCCCTTGGGGACTTCAGGGATTGATGACGCGCAGTGACAAAACCTCCATGTTTGACCAATCACAGCAGAGTGGGTTACGCTCAACAAGATTTCATTTCTTGAAAAACAAAATGTGTTCAGTGGGCGGAGCTTAACGTCATTTTCTAATGTCAATCTGTCAATGAAAAGAGAGTTTTTTACAAACACACACTGATAAGTACAAAAAAGATCTTCTCAAGCTGAGATCAACTATTGGAAACATATCCTTCCTTGATTGCTTGTGTCGTAAGACTTCTCCTAAGAAGATTGTAGGAACTCTTGGAAAGTTTAAAGGATCGTAGCACTTAAGAGCTTCTTAACAATCCGGGAAACCCAGCCAATGTCAGCTTATTTATCTTTAGCTCTTCTAAGAGATCATAGCACTTAAGCGCTTCCTAACAAATCTAGGAAACCCAGCCAGCATCAACCTCTTTATCTTTGACTCTTCTTAAAGATCGTAGCACTTAAGAGCCTCTTAACTAGTCCGGGAAACCCAGCCAAAATCAACCTATTTATCTCTGACTCTTCTAAAAGATCATAGCACTTAAGAGCTTCTTAACCAATTCGGGAAACCTAGCCAACATCAACCTCTCTATCTCAAACTCTTCTTAAAGATCGTAGCACTTAAGAGCTTCTTAACAAATCTGGGAAACCCAGCCAACGTCAACCTCTTTATCTTTGACCCTTCTAAAAGATAGTAGCGCCTAAGAGCTTCTTAGCCCGAGACCCAGACAATGTCAACTTCTCTTTCTCCTAAATGTGTAAAAATGTATACGAAGCAAAGCTGCTGCTTCAGGATGTGATCTGAGGTTCAAATGTAACTAATCAAGGAATAAATCAAATATCAAATCAGATCGGGTGCTTTCACTTTTGATGCGAGCAGATAAAAACACATGAATCCATTTAAAGACTCCAAATGTGAATCCGCTCTCGGCGCTGCTCTCCCTTCGTGCCAAGTTCTTAAAGCTGTTGCATCTTTGTGATCCAATTGAGAGACGTGGGGGGAGGAAGTCGGATGTTTACAACATTCTCATAAAGCATTGATCGACGCTGCATGGTTACACAGACGCCTTAATGCACACTCTGTATGCTCGGCGCTGGAAAGCTCCTGACCTTCTATTGACAGTTTGTACGCCAGGTTCCACCTTGCAGATCAATTCTTTTTCTCCGCACACTAGCCGGACCTGCGTATGTCAAAGTTGCATATGGATGGTGCGTTGGGGGGTTTGGAAATGTAATCATTTCTCCTGCTCTGAATAAATCTGCCTGCAAAGCATTATTCCAATCAAAAGTATAATCTCCTAAATGTTTGTATTCATCAACCCTGTCACCTCTGCTAATCCCAGACTTAGCCTGCCTCTCGTTGGCATCCAGGACCTAAATGCCACTTTACTCATAAAGTCATGAATATTTAACGTTGCTGACTCACAGTAGAATGAGTTGTGTTTTTTTTTTTTGCCAGGACCGAACAAAAGATTTCCATTTTTTAACATGTAAATATGGGAGTGACAATTACAAAGCAACAACAAGGAGCTCTTTACACCCGTCGTGATTCACAACCCTAATCCCTCCTCTCAGGCGATTTGTCCTCCCACTGGATGAGATTGAGAAATGCGACGCGTTTCAGGCTCCCGGCCCAAAACCGCCGAAAACCATTCACGCCGTATCGGTTTATTATTCCGTACAACCTTTATTTTCCATTGGCTCCGTGACAAATTGTGTTTAATATGAAACGTCTTGACTGATACACACTCAGCAGGGTAATGTGTTTGCTTGTATAACATTTACATAAAGGGCAAATAAACAAAAAACACTCGTTCTTTTGGAGGAGAAAAACTTTCTCCGTCCAAACAACAACTGGGGGCGGGGGTGGGGGGGGTGTAGTGTGGGTAGTAGTACCGCGACTCGTTGAGAAATGTCAGCGGTTGAGTAATCTAAACCCACGGGAAGTGGCTTTTTTCCCATGAAAAGGTGAGCGAGGGAAGTGATACCGAACCATCAGACCGTGGACTGAGGTCATTATCACTAAGTGAGCTCCACGCCAGATCCCGGACCAGCGCCGGGGAGACCAAGGGGGGCGGGGGGGGGGGGGGGGGGTTGATTGATCATTGTGGGCAGTAATACACATGCTGGAGTTCAGAGGTGAACTCGCCGGTCATCCCAGGTGCGACAATGGTCATCCCATAATGAGAGCTACTGTAACCGGGTTGTATTAATGAGCTGGAAACGGCACCATTACGAGGAAGGACTGACGGCAGGATTTTCTGAAACGTATTATGGATGTTAGGTGAAAACTTGCATCACTCAATGAGGCGTGAAAGAGTTCATTTGGAGCCTACGATGAACGCCAAACCCCCTTCGAGAGCAAAGCCCTACGGACTAAACGTAATGGCTTTTGTGTTCCAGCTGTCACAGGGTTGAACCTCGAATAAACAAGTCCAAGAACTGATCATTTGTAGATCTAAAAACATCAATGAAACACAATTTTTAGTTGTTTTAGTTGTAGAAATAATTCTGAACATAATTATATATGTTGTTTATTTGCAAATGTTACATTTTTTGTCGAGTACTTTAATGTCGAAGAGTAATGTTCCGGTTCAGTGAAGCAATAAATAAAAGCAAATTCACGTTGATAAAAGAGAGAAGGTGTACTATTATTAGTACTATTTCGGTCTGGGCACTTCCTACGAGAAGATGTCAAATGGTCAGGGAATGCTAAAGGAACGCTAAAGTTTTTTTTTTTTTTTTAAAGCATTTCTATGAGTGAAGCCACCAGCTGAATTTGTACCACACACAGAACATTCAAAGGGGAACTTAAATGGTAGTTAGTGCCGAGTGAGTTGTTGATAATGCTACAGAAGTAACTGTTGATATTTCAATTTAGTTCCCAGCTGGAAGGTGCAGAGGGACGTTTTTATTTCACGACAAAATGTCTGTTTGAAATGAGCAAAACCTGGTGTAGCGGTCATATTACAAACTGAAAGGGAAAATGTACACTAAAATGAACAAGGCACGTGTTTTGTTAGCCACTGAAATTTTATCAATTTATATTTTTGTATTTGTCTAGAAAATGGGTTTCTTTCATTTTGTTTCCATATTCATCCTTTATGTTGTACCTGTGAGTTTGTTTCACCATAATAATACAAATTTAAACCATTATTTATAGAGTCTGGAAATTGGATAGTACAATAGGTGGTACAATGGATAGTAAAATGGGTAGTACAATAGATAGAACAATGGATAGTACAATGGATGGTAAAATGGATAGTACAATGGATAGTACAATGGATAGTACAATGGATAGTGCAATGGATAGTATAATGGATAGTATAATGGATTGTACAATGGCTAGTACAATGGATAGTATAATGGATAGTACAATGGATAGTACAATGGATAGTGCAATGGATAGTATAATGGATAGTACAATGGATAGTACAATGGCTAGTACAATGGATAGTACAATGGATAGTGCAATGGATAGTATAATGGATAGTACAATGGATAGTACAATGGATAGTACAATGGATAGTACAATGGCTAGTACAATGGATAGTACAATGGATAGTGCAATGGATAGTATAATGGATAGTACAATGGATAGTACAATGGCTAGTACAATGGATAGTATAATGGCTAGTACAATGGATAGTACAATGGATAGAACAATGGATAGTAAAATGGCTACTACAATAAGCTAAGCTAATGGCTAACAAAACCCACATAACCTTAACTGTATACCATCCTTTAATATGTCTAAAGTTTCTTTATAAAATGTTCCTAACCTTATATAATATTAGTTTCTCATTGATTGCATTTCTTATCACTGCTTGTGTGGCAAAGGAATGAGGGGGAACAGATGATTTTGTTCCAGGGACCGATGTTTGAATGAGGGAATGCTATCCCCGACCTTGAGTTACTCATTCAAGTGTGTGTGGAAACCTTGGGAGTAAGACGGTTAACGGCTCTGTGATTCAGAAAGAGGTTTGATTGACATGTAAACTCTGTCTTCTTCTTCCTCACTTGTACAAATGAAAATTGTGATTCAATAAGAGACGTTTAGTCATGGTTCAAGTTAAAGTTCCTCATTGTTGTTGTGACAGAGCTTACATGATTGGGCGGAGAACATTTATATTATACCTCAGTGAGTCAAAGCAGAACCATACGTTCTATTTGTAAAGTGCGATGCACTCAGAATACACGTAACACGTAAACTCTTCCCATTGGTTGTTTTTCGTGTTGCTCTCTGGCCTTGATGAATTAGATTCCTGATGAAAATCACGTAATAACTGAAGTGTATTTTGAAGTATTCAAGTAAAAAAAAAAAAAAATAGTAGCTACTAACTTCAACCATTTTTTTTACCTGACTTGTTGTTATATTGTATTTATATTGTTATTATATTGTAGTTCTATTGTTGTTATATTGCAGTTAATAACAATATAATTGTTATTATATGTAGTTGTATTGTTGTTATATTGTAATTATATTGTTGTCATGTTGTTATTATATTGTAGTTGTATTGTTGTTATACTTTTGTTATATTGTTGTTATATTGTAGTTAATAACAATATAAGTGTTAATATATTGTATTGTTGTTATATTGTAATTATATTGTTGTCATGTTGTTATTATATTGTAGTTGTATTGTTGTTATACTATAGTTATATTGTTGTTATATTGTACTTAATAACAATATAAGTGTTAATATATTGTAGTTGTATTGTTGTTATATTGTAATTATATTTTATTTGTATTGTTATGATATTGTAATTATGTTGTTGTCATATTGTATTTGTATTGTTATTATATTGTAGTTATATTGTAATTATATTTTATTTATATTGTTTTTTATATTGCTGTTATATTGTTATTATATTTTAATAAATATGAAATGTTGTATGTGCTCTTCAATTCTGTCATAACTCTGTAATTTAGCTTTTATAAAATGTTTCGACACAACCCTTCAAGTTAAAACAATTGTTAAGAATTAGAACATTTAAAATGGAAACACAAATTGTGATCCTATTTCTTTATTCTAATAAAGAGTTTTATATTCCTGGTAAAGTACCAGGGATTGTGATTGTGTTTATTAAGTATAAAAAACGGACAGATCTCGTCATTCGCACACGCCTTCTTCCTTTAATCTGGTCCTGACCAAAGTCATTAAAACGCTTCTATCCGAGAACCTTAAATAGCCAGATTAGGAGAAGAAAAAAAAATTGCTTCTTCCTCTTCCCTTTCTTTGAATTTTCCAGCAGAAGAGCTCGGCTCACATCATTCTGCCGGGCTTAAAAGGGGACATGGCTCCTTCATTAAAGCTCAGCACTTGAGGTTTTCTTCGCTGATTGAAAGAACAGTTCGTCTCACCATCCCTCTTTTCTCACTCACCTGTCAGCTCTGTTCATCTCCACGACATCCCATCAACTCTCTTCCCCCGGATCAAAGGATTAAACCGGAGAGGACAGAAATGTCTCCCATTTAACTTGCTTTAAGAATGCATACAGTGAAAGAGAAAGCGTCGATGTGCGATAGCCAGATAGTCTTCTCTCTAAATCATTGTACTATTATGTTCAGTCGGATGAATCCTTATGTATTCAGAGCAAATGTTGGACGATGATGTGGAACACTAATGCCGGATATTTCCTGAAAGGCATCAAGGGGTATTTCAATTTTAAATGAGGCGTTAAAAAATGCAAGACGACGGTGTTTCGCGGGGACATCCGGTTAAATGAAGCTTCTGAGATTATTTAGGCTCAGTCCTCTTCGTCTTATTTTTAGATCCTTTTGACCTTTGTCTTCTTTCATTATGATCATCCTGGCGAGTCACAACTATCTGCTACATCCTTTTGTCTCGCTCTATCACCCCTTTGTGACACCCCTTGAGTTTGAATGAATTAATATAGCTTTATTTATACCCTCGGTCGGGGAACTCAAAGTGCTCTCACACAGCATCATAACTCTTGGACGTATACACTCAGACTTGAGAGGACATGGGAAGTACTTTTATGGGATCGCTCATGTGAGGGCTATAGTTTGTGTCAGGGGTACGATTCTCTACAGTTGGTTACTATTAAAATCATTGATTGTATTTTTGTAGTTTACCCAGTAGAATATTTTTCCTCAAGACTGTATTTTGTATCATTACCAAGATTGTATTTTTGCACTTTGTATTTTCCAGTCATTGTATTTTAACTAAGATCATTTTTTATTTCTTCCCAATATTTTATTCTTGTATTTTTCCTCAAGACTGTATTTTTGAATTTTTCAAAACATTGTATTTTTCCTCATGATTCTATTTTGTATTTCTTCTTCAAGACTCTTTTTGTATCTTTACCAAGATTGTATTTTCCAGACATTTTATTTCTCCTCAATATTTAATATTTTTATTTTGTATTTTTACCAACATCTTTTTTTCTTTCTTCCCAATATTTTATTATTGTATTTTTCCTCAAGACTGTATTTTTGCATTTTGTATTTTTCCAAATATTTTATTTTTCCTCATGAATGTATTTTGTATTTCTTCTTCAAGACTCTTCTTGTATCTTTACCAAGATTATACTGTAGTTTTGTATTTTCCAGAAATTGTATTTCACCTCAATATTTAATATTTTTATTTTGTATTTTTACTAACATCGTTTTTTCTTTCTTCCCAATATTTTATTATTGTATTTTTCCTCAAGACTGTATTTTTGCATTTTGTATTTTTCCAAACATTGTATTTTTCCTCAAGATTGTATTTTGTTGTTTTCTAAATATAGTTGTTTTCCTTAAGATTGTATTTTATATCTTTACCAAGATTGTATTTTTGCATTGTGTATCTTCCAGACATTGTATTTTTCCATAAGATTGTTTTTTTCTCAATATTTTTTTTTTGTATTTTATATTTTTTATTAAGATCGTATTTTCTGTCTTCCAAATATTTTACTTTTGTATTTTTCCTGAAGA
This sequence comes from Callionymus lyra, assembly GCF_982586985.1. Classification (NCBI taxonomy): domain Eukaryota; kingdom Metazoa; phylum Chordata; class Actinopteri; order Syngnathiformes; family Callionymidae; genus Callionymus; species Callionymus lyra. The sequence goes on from NC_141823.1 coordinate 5,767,341, forward strand.
CTGTATTTTGTATTCTTTCTTCAAGACTATTTTTGTATCTTTACCAAGATAGTATTTTGCATTTTGTATTTTTCCAAACAGTGTATTTTTTCTTCAAGACTGTATTTTGGTAATTGTTCTGTGTCGTGACACATGTCAGTCTCCTATCAAACCAAGAGATCTGATTGGTTAAAGACTGTTTATAGACCCAACACATCACTTCTTTCTAAAAAGAAAGAAAGGATATCGAAGGTGTGTGTTGTGTTTGCGGTGCTTAAGCTTCCTTCTGCCACTTCTCGGCAGCAGAGCTACGAACACAAATCTGACATGTTTGTTCAGCAAAGAAACCAGAACAAATCCTAAGATTGTCCAGCACAACATGGAAAAGCTTTGAGTTAAGAAAAAAAAAGACGAGCTGGCAGTGAGTGCAGCTGCCGTGCATACAAAAGATGTTGGAAACATTTGAACACAAACCCCCGATTCAAGACGGATCTTTCTTCATGCATACACATTATTTTCTCCCACTTGAAGAAGAAGAAGGAAAAATCTTTAGGCGGGGAATGATATTTGCATTTCACTGAACGGTTTCATCAAACGCTGTAAATCCACGGCTCTTGATCTCCACGATCTCTGGAAGTTGCCAGTTTTTTTTTGTGTGTGTTTTTTTTTGGTGAGATCTGAGGCTCAGCATGTTTTCCCATCACACGATAAGAGAGTATGTATTTACACACGGAGTGAGATGTAATCCCTGAACCTTCGTTCCAAACACATCTTCTGTCTGAAGATTTGCTGATGTTGAAATTACAAAGTGGTTCTTTCATTTTTGTTTATTTTATTTGTTTACTGGATACATTGTTGTTGCCGTACCTGTTTAAAAGATAAAACTACAGCATCAAAATCTTATCCATCTCGACATCTGTTTGGCTTAAACAGAAAAGACTTATTAAGATTAAAAATGTCTAATCTTTGCCGCTGATGCTGTATCACGATACAGTTTAAAGACCACTAGATGTCACCCTCAGTGAAAATGATTCCCGGTTTCATTGAATTATTAGATCAGAGTAAAAGATTATAAACACTGTATCATGAAAACAACTGATGGTGTATCATGAAGCCTCATTAACACATCATTGTTTGAAGCAATCTGGATCTTGTTATCCATGTGTTTGTGTCTTCTCATAGACTTAGGCTATTGTAACAGTTTATTTTGGTGTCTAAACAAGAAGGATGTGTCTCGCCTGCAGTTCATACAAAACTTTGCAAGTTCAATTCTGAGCTGCTCTAGTAGAAGAACTCACATTTTTCCGATCCTTGAACTCTTCACTGGCTGCCAGTTTCTTTCAGGATCAATTTTAAAATTCTGGTTCTTACTTTCCCATCTATTCATGGTCAGACCTTCCATCAGTGATCTGATCCAGACTCGGGATCTGAGGTCAGTGGATCAGAATCTACTGATGGTTCCTGAACACGCTTCAGGACCAGAGGAGAGAAATCCTTCCAGACTGTTGCTCCTAAGCTTTGGAACAATCTCTGTGTTTGATGATCTACTGACTCCTTCAAGAAACATCTTAAGACATTTTTATTTGAGGTTTTCCCTGATTTTCTGAGACTCCTGTGTTTGTCTTATGTGTCTCGATCTTATAAAGTATGTATTTTAACTGTGTATTGTTTTTGATTGTTAAAGCGCTCTGTGACTCTGGTCTAGAAAGATCTTTACAAATAACCTTTACTTTACTTTATTTACTTCATGAAACAGCGTCGTTGTCAATGTTGTTCAGAGGTCAGTAGGTGGCGCCATCAGTTTAAAAATGATGTTTCATTAGAACAGTTGTTCAAAACAAAGGAACATAGTCCAGAGACGCCATCTAGTGGACTCTGAAAATGATGACACTGCTTCATGAAGCTTCATCAGACCATCACTAGTTTACAACATTCCAAGGACACCTGCCCTGCTTTACAACAGTGGAATCCGAGACGGCTGTTCCATTCATTTCCATCATGTCCTAGAGTATGTTCTAAAGGCTTCAAGTGACAGTTCACCCTAAATTCAAATGTCATACAGTCGAGCAGTATGGAGGTATTTGGATGTTTTTGAGTATCTTTTCGGACGAAGATGAAGCTACATTAAAATGAACAAACATTTTTGTCTATAACTCTATTAAGAACAGATTACTCTGAAAATAATCCAAACTCTTAGTCGACATGTGGGCGAGTAGAAAATGAGTGAAGTTGGATTTTTGGATAAACTTTAAGGTGAATAAGAGATGCATCAGTTAACTTTAATTTATTTTATTGTATTATTTTATGCCAAACGCTGCTTATTCCAGGCCTTTTTAAAGTGATGTTGAATCTAGACATGCCCTGAGGTTTCCTTCTCTCCTCAAGGTCCATTGACACATTCTCTCTTTAAAAATGCATCGTAGCGGTTCAACTAAGACGAGATGAAGTTGGATATAAACAGTTTAGTAAAGTATACTTTACTAATCCCTGAGAGTTTTTTTTTTAATAAGAAACATAACACAACTATAATATATATATTTACAATGTATATTGTGGTTATTTGTTTTGTATTGATAAAACAACTTCAATGAATGAATGATTGTGTTGTGTGTCATCATGTGCAAACACCAGAGTTCTTTTCTAATTATTTTATGGCTTATGAAATAATGTAGTATTGTAGGCAATAATAACCTGTGCAGCCCCAAACACTAGACCATAAGAAATCTACTATCATCTGCAACTGCTGCCATAGAATGTATTTATACATGCATCAGAAGACTTCCTGTATCCAGACAGAGATACTGATCATGACTAAACTCAAGATCCCTTTAAAGTCGATTCCCTTCTCAATACATTAACAAATGCTTAACAACCCCCATGAAAGGAAATGAACTCACTATTGCAACAGAAAACTTCGATTTCTCATCATCACCATAAGGCAGGTTCTGCATTTAGGTTGCAATGAGATGGATCTGATTTAGTCCAGCATAAGAAAGTGGATCAGGTCAGATCCAGAAATCTGTAGGTCACTCAGCCAGCGGCCCCCCTGGGTGTCGGGGGACTCAATGGCACCGGGTCCACGGTTGTGAGCATGGGTTTTTGGCAACTCATCAGTGGTCTTTCGGGGGAAATTGGACCTGGACCAGGTCCTGGGGTGTCGAGGGTCCTGGGCCCCTGAAGGAAACGGGCCTGCGGCCATGCGGGTGGGTTTGGTGCCCCGATCGGCGGACTTCAACAGCCTGTTCAACTGTCTGATGTTGAAAATCATATTGTTGCCATGATCATTGCCAGTATGATTGAAGACAAAATGATGATTTAGATGTATTTTATTTTTTAAAATCAGTCTAAAGGGGAATTCATGTCAAACTCCAACTCTCCTGACTCACTCACATGATCCAAATGTTGAGTCTTCCTCTCCAAGATGGACTAAGTCCTGCATCATGACCATGTTTTGAACTTATTATTTTGTAAAGTTGCTCTCTAATCTGGGCGAACGAGAGGTTACGAGAGCGGAGTCCATTAATAATGGCTTCATTCCACCTCCAGCCAGTTGTAATCACGACCTGCTTTGTTTATACAAAGAGTCCCCTGGAGGTGGAGACCTCATGGGATTGATGACACACAGTGACAAACCTCCATGTTTGACCAATTACAGCCAAGTGGGCATTTTTATGGTCAACAAAATTTCATTTTTCAGTGGGCGGGGCTTAAGATCATTCATTAATGTCAATATTTCAATGAAAAGAGATTTTTGCACAAATAAAAGACACTGATGATACAATAGAGTCCAACATCTATTTAAGACACACTTAAATTAACACGTTAGTTGATCTTTAAGTAAAAACTAGTCCGTTTTTGTCTGAAATGGAAGAATAAAATAGATATAACATTAAGAATATATAGCTCTTTATGCCACAAATCTAGCAGAGGCGCTATTTCTGTTTAAAATTCATTTTCGCACCTTCTATTATTGCTTATTCAGCGCAGTGTTGCTCCCGATGCAGTCAAGGCAATAAAGATAAAATGCAAATTCGGGGGAAAAAAGAAGTCAGCTTTTGCTTTCTCAGTCAGAAACACCTCAAAGATTGGTCGGTGGAAGCCCACATTTGTGCGGCATGATGGGATTGATTGTGTGAATAGTGAGTGCTCAGCAAAGGTCTTAGAGGAAGAGGAAGAGGAAGGGGATTTCCACCAACAAAGGAGGACGAATCACACATTACGGGAGTGCGAGGGCGAGCAGCCAGAGCGATGTTTAGAGCACACACTTCTTGAGGAACAAGGCCTTGACAGCTTTGTTTACTATAGTGTCAGCTCTGTTGAGCAAGTGCTTGAAAAACAGGGACAAACTTTTTCTCTCAGATGTATTACTGTCACCGGAAGATAAAGACAATAATTATTCAATGAATTAAACATTATTTAAAGGTCAAACACAAATCAACTTACTCCCATGTTGTAAATGTTGAAGCCTTCTCCTCTAAGATGCAGTAAGTTCCTCATCATGACCATGTTTTAACTCATTACTTTATGAAGTTGCTCTGAAATCTGGGCGAACAAAAGGTTACGAGAGTCCATTATGACGTAACAATGGCTTCACTCCTCCTCCAGCCAGCTATAATTACGCCCCACTTTGTTTATACAACAAATCCATTGGAGGTGGAGACTTCCGGCGCAGTGACAAACCTTCATTCTTGACCAATCACAGCAGAGTGGGTTTGGTTATGGTCAACAAGATTTAATCTCCATAAAATCAAAGTGTGTTCGAGTGCCTTAGAGGTGGAGACTTCTGGCATTAATGACGTATGGTGACAATTCTCCATGTTTGACCAATCACAGCAGAGTGCGCGTGGTTATGGTCAACAAGATTTAATCTCCAGAAAATCAATGTGTTTTCAGTAGCTGGGGCTTATGATCATTTTCTAATGTGAATATTTCAATGAAAAGAGTTTTGTACAAACACACATCAATTTAAGAGACATTTAAATCCACACATTAGTTGCTAACAAGTGTTTGTGTGGGATTGTAGGCTGGACAACATCCTCCCTGACCCTTCCTCAAAACAACCTCAGAACGCTCAGAACACTTGAATTCACATGCAAGAGATGTGAAATCTCCCCGACAAAAAGACAAACGTACTGTGTTTCTGAAGAATAAAGTGAAGATGCTGGCGGTCAAAGCATTCTGGGAACCCGGTAGCTGGCATAGGAACAGGAACATCTGTGGCCAGGATGGAATGAGGGTCAAGATGGGAGACGCCTCCTCAGGTGGTGGAGAACGAAATGAGCCCCGAGGGACTCTCGAGTCCAGGCTCATCTATCAAGTCGGTGATAGATGCAGCTATAGAGAGAGAAGTCAGGAAAAGCCCTGAAGTATGTTGAAAAAAAAAGAAATCACGGTACAGTTTAGAGAGACCACTAGATGTCACCCTCAGTGAAAATCATGCCAGGTTGCATTGAATTAGTAAGTAAGTAAGTAAGTAATTTTTATTTATTTTCCAGACCAGGGTCACAAAGCGCTTAAACAATTAAAACAAAATTCAATAAAGTATATACTTTAAATGTCAAGATAAAACTGATAACACACTAGAAAATCAAGGAAAAGCCTGAAGAAATAAAAAGGTCTTAAGATGTTTCTTGAATCAGTCAGTAGATCCATCAACTGCAAAGAGAGAGGAAGATCGTTCCAAAGCTTAGGAGCATCAGTCTGGAAGGATTTCTCTCCTCTGGTCCTGAGCCGTGTTCAGGAACCATAAGTAGATTCTGATCCACAGACCTCAGAGCCTGAGCTGGGGTGTAAGTATGGATCAGATCACTGATGTAAGGAGGAGCCTGACCATGAATAGATCTGAAAGTAAGAACCAGAATTTGAAAGTTGATCCTGAAAGAAACCCGGAAGCCAGTGAAGAGTTTTAAGGATCGGGGAAATGTGAGTTCTTCTACTAGAGCAGATCAGAATTCTTGCTGCAGAGTTTAGTATGAACTACAGACGAGACAGATCCTTCTTGTTAAGACATGAAAACAAACTGTTACAATAGTGCAGGGGAGAAGAAACAAACGCATGGATTACAAGCTCCAGATCATGTTGTGACAACATTTTAGAGATTTTTAGAGATTTTTCTCAGTTGAAGGAAACAGTTTCTGGTCAGATGTAATCTAGTCCAGTGGTCTAGAAGATCAGAGTCAAAGATAACAAAGCAGAGAGTGATATCTAGTGGTGTTTTAAAAATGAAGACACTGTATCATGAAACAACCGATGCAGTATCATGAGTGAAGGGTTTTAATGTCACTAATATTAATGAACCGCATGCACAGACTTCTCTCTCCCGTTTCATCCCTTCTGTCAAATCGACTCATGCCCTCGGGTCGAAAACTTTCCGCACCACTTAAACACATGCTTTGCAATAACTTTGATTTCAAGTTAGCGTTTCAAGCAGGGATTCACAAGATGCCAATTAGTGGGAGTGAAATGACACGGTGGATCAATTCCTGAATAAAAAATGCATATGTTTGCAATTTATTTTATATTTTTAAAATATCTCCTCACTTGTTTCAGAATGTCTGAGATAGTTAAAAAAAACATGTTTTTTTTAATGTATTTTTTTGGAGTGTGCAGGTAAAGGTAATTCTTGTTCAAGTCGAACACCTGGAGCTACAAATATCTGCAGAGTGAGAAAAGTGTCGAAAAAGCCTCAGAGGACGGGACAGGACGCTGGCGTTTGAGATTTTTACATAAGAAAAAAAAGAGAGAAGGAATAAAAGTGAGGATCTATTAGCCTGAAGCTCTGTCAGCTTCAAAGGCGTTCAGGATGAATCCTACATTGTTATCCGGATGGATTCTGACAGACCTCACAGAATCCAAGATCAATGGATCGCATGTTTAAAACTGTGACGACAAGTTTTTCTGAATATTTTCTTTGTAACAGACACGAGGAGGAGGTATAGAGTCCTTACGTTGAGCCGCAGATTTGCCTCATTTTGACTCCGTCATAAGCCGTCACAAGGAGGTTAAGAAAACTCAAATCACATCGTGGACATTTTTAAGATCAGTTGCATAAGTTTGGTTCTCATGAAAAAAATTGTATCAATCTTTTAGTTTTTTTGGGCTTTTGACTCTTACTATGAAGTGACTATAAGACACAAAATCATTATTATTATTGGTGATTATGAAAATGATTCAGTATGACAGGTCCATGAAGTATCTTTTTTTTTTAACTCTTTCTTAGGTTGACGTATCATTGACCAAAAAAAAAAATAGCTGCACATTTTGCATGAAGCGAAATGATTTCACGTAACTCTTTATCTCGGTTGTTTTAAGGTTTGCTTTATTTCTATTCTTCATATATGGATTTGATATGAATTTCCATGCTAAGTATATTACAAAGGCGCTTTCCTTTCTACTGAATTGTACCATCTTTTTTTTTTAATTGTATAATGTTTTGGTTAAAAATACTTGACACCGTACTCCAACCTGTTGCTAAAAGAATAAACAACAAATAATGACAAAAAACATTAAATCCTTTTATTCCTGTTATTTAAAAATAATAAAAATACTTTATACTTGTTTCCACTGTTATTAACTCTGTCCAAGTAGAATTCTGGGGAAACTTTCTTTGTAGAGGATGCCCGCCAAGAATGTGTTTTTTTCTCTGTGTTTTCTTGATCTTTTTAGTATATATTTTTTGAGTATCTTTTTATTGTTTAAGTGCTTTGTGACCCTGGTCTAGAAAAGCGTTATATGAATACAAATGACTTACTTACTTACTCACTTTCTAAGTACAATTTGGGGTATCAAAGGTGACCTCTGGGAATCCCTATCCTGACTATATTTTTAGATACATGTTATATTTAAGACACATTTACGTGGAGTGCTGCCACTCGTCCCTACTCTTGTTGCTAATGAGGCGTCACCTGTTCCACCCGTCCTCCATTTCTAAAACCACCTGAATCTGAGCTAATAATCGTTGACGAAAGTGTACTTTTCTTGACCCAACCCAGCACAATGTTGAGTATGTTCTTAGGTGACAAAATACGAACACCAGGAACGGCCATGAGAAAGTCATTTTTCTAGATTTTGGATTGAACATTTTTTTTTGGTTTTAAGCTACTATTATCGGGACACAGACTTCAACACTTTTAAATTGGTGCTGATATACAACAATTAAAACTTCAAAAGTGACCTAAAACATAAGGTATATATATTTAATTTTTACAACAAAGTTTAATAATACAATAAATTTGAACTTGCTTACATCCTATTTTACTTTACCAAGTTATGTTCTACAAGTACTACACTCTATACGCTCCTCTCTTCTCTCACTTCGTCCTCCGTTTCTCCTTTTTTCCATCCCTCCTCCCTTCCCATCCTCCCAACTGGTCACAGCAGGATGCCGTCAACATCAAGTCCGGTTCTGCACAAGGTTTCTGCCTCCGAGAAGGAAGTTTTTCCTCACCATCGTCACGCTGTGATTCAGTAATTGTTCATTTGCTATAATCAGTTTTCCTTTTCATCAATATACTCTTACCTGAACTGCAAACCTTCTTGAGATCTCTTTGTTATAATTGTACACATTTATGTCAGAACCATTTTGGTACCACAGGGTGGCGCTACTCATCCCTAACCCCCTGCATTTCTAAAACCATCAGAATCCTATGATTACTCAACAGAAGTTTACTTTTGCAACTTTTCACAACGTCCACCATAAAATGCTGCCGTATAATCCGGGCCGACAGGGCTGCTGATTCAAACCTGCTGGGTCGAGAAACAAGGTGCGCTCACCTGTCCGAGGGAGTTTGTCGGCACAGTACGGAGATTATGAGTCAGGAGCAGATCTTTAGATTAGCTTTATTTGTGGGAAGATCGTAATTACTCCTGACTCTCAACCATTCACACTTCACTGGACTTTGACTTCTCTGTGAAGAGAAACTTTACCAGTGAGCTGATGTGTTGTTGCTCGAAATACTCTTACAAGGAAAGATTAATTATTTAAAATACACGTCTTATAAAGTTGTGATCTTACACTTTTTTTTTAAATCATTTTTATTTGTCATTTGCGATTCACAAAAAACAAACTAACTTCTCCTGACAGGCAATGAAAGTTTACATGTGAGTGAGTTGAACTTTAATACTGTATTTTCCCCAACTATAAGTTGCATTAAGAACAGTGCAGCTATGTATTATTACTCTGTAGTATTACTCAGCAAGGCTCCGTAGTATAGTTTAGCATTGGGGAGTAATACTACAGAGCCTTGCTTATTAATATTTTGAAGCCTCGCAAAGAAATATTCCAGAGCCTCACGGAACAATTTTACAGAGCCGCTGAAAGTAATGCTACTAATCCTCGCAGAGTATTACTGCTAAGCCTCGCAGAGTAATACTACAAATCCTTGCTGAGTAATCCTACGAAGCCTTACAGAGTTATACTAGAAGGCCTCACAGAGTGATACTGCAGAGCCTATTACTACTAATCCTTGCAGAGTAATACTTCAAAGCCTTGCAGAGTATACAAAGCCTTGCGGAGTAATACTGCAAAGCCTAGCAGAGTTTTACTATCAATTCTCATCTCGTGTAGTGATACTAAAGACCTTCACAGAGTTATACTAAAAAGTTTTGAGGAGTCTTACAACATAGCCTTGCTATATACAACTACAATACTAAGATAATAGTAAAAAGCCTCACAGAGTAATACTACAGAGACTAACCAATAAATGGTACGAATCCTTGCAGAGTAATACTATAAAGCATGGCAGAGTATACAAAGCCTTAAAGAGTTATACTACAAAGTTTGACCTTCTGTGTTTATACCAAAGACTGTCCCAGAGTAATACTACAAGGCTTTGCAGAGTATTAAAACATATCTTTGTGAAGTAATACTATGGAGCCTCACAGAGGATTACTATGAACATCTTGCAGAGTTATAATAATGAGCCTTACCTTGTGGAGTAATACTAAAGTGCCTTGCAGAGTAATACTACAAAGCTTTGAAAAGTATTGAAACATAGCTTTGTGGAGTAATACTAGGGAGCCTCATGGAGGATTATTACGAAGACTCGCAAAGTAATACTACAATTTCGGCGTATTAATACAAAGCTCTATAACAACCTTGTGGTACGACTTCGTAGTTTACCAAAGTAGTACTTACAAATTTTGACCTTGTACTAGATTCAATTGGTTTAAGAAACAATGAATACTTACAGATTATAATTGTCATTGTCCATTTTTGAGAAAACTAAACTTGTTTTAGTTTGTCCACAGGATGTCGAGTGACCTTGACTGCACGTATCACATGACTGAGTTCAGGAGTCTTTCAGCATCAAAACATTTCTCATGAGGGACATTTTACAGTCAGATTCCATCCCACAGAAGTTGGAGTGAAGTTTGTCCACAGTGTTTTTGTAAGAGTATGGATCACTGGTTTGAAAGAAATAATGAAAAAGTCGGGCTCCATAGCAACGTGCGAGCAGGATGCTGCTCACAGTGGTGGGTGTTTCTGATCCTCCACCCCACAGAAATGCATTATGCATGAGATGTTTGTGGTTTGCCTCCCGTGGACTTAAGTCAAAGGGTTGTGTGTTTGTTTTATCCTTGCGATCAGCATGGTTTTAGGAATGGCAGTGTCAGTCATCGCTCCACTGGTGCATACTTAATGTGTAAGCAAATACTGGACGGATAAACATCTTGTGGGAAATATATATATAAATATAATTGTTTTAATATTTCATGTCTACTCACTCAAATGGAAATATAATATAGAAGTGCGGTGATAAATAAAAGTGAAAAAATATATTTATATAAATACATATATTTACAGTTTCAAAATAAAGAGCAAGTAAAAAACATGTCTCATATGCATAGTAGTATTTAAAAATATGATTTATCTGATCAGGTTTTGTCAGGTTATGAATCTATCTTAAGGTTGTGAATTTAAAGAAGAGACATCAGGGATCAGAATTGCTTTAAAGTCACAACAAATTTGCTTGCAAGGAGAGTTTAATACAGAACCTTCCCTCGAATATTCACTCTGAAGTGAGAGCTGTTTCTGGAACTCCTGTGTTGTTCTCAGTATTATCTTGCCCTTTAAAGTATATACTTTATTGAATATTGTTTTGATTGTTTAAGCGCTTTGTGACCCTGGTCTGGAAAAGCGCTGTACAAATAAAAATTACTTACTTACTTACTTTATTCTCCACTGCAAGTTATTTATAATCTGAGACACAAAAATAAGTTTAAACACATGAAAAAAACACAGATTAGATTGATTTTATTAATCCCTCTGAAGAAATTCTAGATATTATTTTTTCCATGCTACACATGAATCCAATCATTATTTCTACTTGCCAAAGTCAATAAGTACAAACATCGTATTCATGAAATAAATAATTACTATTATTATATAGATAAGGATAGGATAGATCGTACTTTAAGATAAATGAATGGATGAATAAATATGTCAATATGTCCCAAAGAATAAATAAATAATACACAAAGGATATTCATAACAGGAAAATACCAGTAGTCCAACTGTACTGAAATGAAGTTGTTTTCCAGAAATTTGATTTGCCCCTTGAACTAATATTCAACAAAGTTGAAAATTGATAAATCATAATTTACAGGTACATTCATAATGAATCAATCAAAAACGATATGAGTATAATTTGGGGGTTAAATTAATAAAAATAAATTCTGCTTGGGTGGAAAATTGACCTGTCTATGCCTATACCATTAAAAGAATTAGTCAGAACAATATTAATGAATGATTACATTTAGAAATCAACACTTTTAAAGCTAATGATGTATAATAAGGTCTATCACGCTCCTCGTGTGTACAAATTAAAACACATTTTAATTATACTCAGACTAACATCGTACACAATAAACCAAATTATTAAAGAAACAAAAGGAAAACTATTTACAACATGTCCTCTGCACCAGAACATCACCAGAGATCCTAATACAGATACCAAATGATCCAAAAACACACAACAAATACACTGCAAAGAAAAACTAAATAATTCACGACAAAACAAAAAAACTCATATCAACGTGGGAATCAAACTGGCGTAATTCACGTTCTCAAACTTCCATAAAAGTGTAGCGCGCCACCAATTGAGCTAACTGACCTTGTGAGTGGAGGAGAACGTTTAGCATTGTTAAGTGTGACAATCATCAGGGTCGTAATTTCCAGCGCCCCGAAGTCATATTCAGAGACGACCCTTCTCTGTTGCTTTTGCTCGTTATATGATTGGCTGGGTTACATAAATGCGACGTCAATGATGGGCTCTTCAGAAAGCGAACCCCCCCCAGATAGACCGGATATGACAAATGATGAGACACATCTATATATATATATATATATATATACAGTATATGTAAGATGTGGCTATTTTGCTATGCAATAGCTAAGATAAATGAATTCATATTCTATATTTTATAAAAGAAACATTTTTTCAGAGGCTATTATAGAAAAGATTGAGAAAAGTCAACAGTAATAAATTGCTTTTGGGAGTTATTTTACCGGCTCGTGGCTGAATATGCTTACTTGGCAGATCCGTGACCCAGATAACTAAAAAAGAATCCCCTGGATTTATCGTCAAATTTAATATCGCACAAAACAAGTGCAGCGATTTACCCTATTTACCACACACCAGGGTGACTATTTTATATCCTCTGCATCGAGAGTTTGAAATAAGTTTCACAGCAGTGGCCAGCACCGATACATATTTCATAAAATCCCATTACTGCAGGTGCTCACTGGATACTGCTGACTTTTACATGTCAAGAGTCTGAGGAGACTGTCGCGACGGAGACTCTGTATCCAGGATGAAACACCGATTATTTGTTGAAAATTGCATGAATACACAGAAGAATTTTAACATTTATAATCGGGTAGATGTTAAAGATCCTTTTTAGTGTGATATGAGGTCTTTAAAATTGGAATTTTGAGACAAAAAAAAAGACATTAAATGATGACATTTAACAGAATAATGACATCAGTTTAACATACAATTAATTTCTATTTGAATGATAAGATTTTTCTATTCATAGGGAAAATGTATTCGTACAAAAAGGCAAACAGACTAGAGGAAGGGAAGAAAATTGTTATTTACTTTATTTAACAAATAATGGTTAAGAAGTCATCAATCAACAAATTCGACGTTAAAAAAAAGCAAAATTAACTCTATTGTGAAATATTTCCAAAACCTGGTGTTTAAAACGTAAATGAAAACAAACAATTGAATCTTATGTATTTTTTTATTATTACTTTTATCACTTTATTTTCTATTTTGTGTTGTTCTTTTGGGCTGCTTCTTGTTTTGGTTTTATTTATCCAGTTGTTGTTTTTTCTGCACTTGGGTCGCTACACTTTACGATTTAATATTATTTTTATTTTTTACTTTTTCTTAACTACTTGTAACTAGGAAAAGGATGATAAGATTAACATGAAATAGAATCATCTTTTCACTTCTGCCCCCGATTCACAATTATAAAGTCTAATAGCACGAGGAATGAATGAGTCCCTGAATCTATTAGTGTTGCATCATGCGATATGTACTGTATGTCTCTGTAGATATGAAGTAACATTTAAATATTTGTTTTTTCAGATTCAGCATTTTCTGTGACACGTGAACCTGTTAAATATCATTATATATATACAGTATATATACACAAAAATGACAAGAAATGTGATGTCAAACTACCAAATGTATGTACGTTCACTATAGTTTTAGTTTCAAGATCACACCCAAACAATCTCAAGTGTTCAAGTTCAAAACTTCGGACTTGGCACAAACTCGAGGATCCTTTTCACACCTAAAGTTTCAGAAGATCCAGGAGGGAGTAAAGAGACGCCACCGTTGCCCAATTATCTGATCAATTTAGTGTCTGAAAGCAAGTGAGGACTTAATTAGGAAAGTGTCTATATTGGTAGGATTCTTGCCTAAAGCTGTCGACCTCACTAGTAATGATTCAGTCCAGCGGGTTCTTTAGACTCTCCCCGGAGATCTGGATCACCATCCCATCCATCTTGTCGGAGGAGAAATCTTTAAATTAACCGATGCCCCTCGCGCTGGTGAAGTAAGCGCCACTAATGTGTGATCCATACGAGCGCAGGTCTGGACAGAGTTTTTGTTGCGGCGCCTCCATGAGGAAGTATCCTTCTCACCGGGAGCAGCGGAACGTTTGGAGTCATTTCAGAGCTTTCATGGTCTATCAAGTTCTTTACCTCCTCGTAGCTTAAGGTTTTAAAAGATAATCAAACATCATGGTTTAGTTTAAGAAAAATCTTGTGATTGTTAATGTTATAAAAGTGTGTTTTTAGAGATCTTAGCTCTAGCAATCCTGGAAAAATAAGCAAATTTTCGAATGACATTTAAGGCATTTCTTAAACATCGATATATCGCGAGTTACACCTCGAACTATGCAGTGTTTTGTTTGCCTTTTGTTCTTTTTATTTGTCCTTTGTCTTTTCTTGCACTTTTTATTTTTATTTGTCCTCTGTCTTTCATTGAACTTTGTTCTTTTTAATTGAACATTGTCTTTTTCCTTGACTTCGTTCTTTTTATTTACACTTTGTCTTTCCTTGCAATTTGTTCTTTTTAATTGTCCTTTTTCTTTTCTTGCACTTTTTATTTTTATTTGTTCTCTGTCTTTCATTGCACTTTGTTCTTTTTATTTGAACATTGTCTTTTTCCTTGACTTCGTTATTTTTATTTACACTTTGTCTTTCTTTGCAATTCGTTCTTTTTATTTGCACATTTTCTCTCCTTGAAATTCATTCTTTTTATTTGACCTTTGTCTTTCTTTAAAATTTGTTATTTTTATTTACGCTTTGTTCTTGTTCTTGTTTTCATGAACCTATCCATCCATCCATTCATCCATCAGAGGAAATATTTTGACTTGTTTTTAGATCATTCATTTATATTACCTTCTTTTATTTTAAGACACAGATTTATTTCATCACCATCCATCAATGTTTAAATGATAATAACAAACAATGAAAACAAATATTTATACTTCATGGGGGGGTATGATTTTGTTTCACTTAAGTATTATCATCAAGTGTTTTTGTTTCTGTTATTATTCATTTCAGGTTTGAATTACTATTGTGGATATGATTTATTTCACTCGTTTCTATCGAAGGTGATGAGGATGGATTACATTTATTTCAGGTAGTTGTTATGATAATGTTGAAACCGCTGAATCCACACTCCCTTGATTTCAAGTCAGGATACCACACACTAAAATCTTTAAGGGGCCACGTATAAATCTGACTGTAGTGAGGGGCCGTTAAACAAACACGATGAAAGAATAAAAGGGTTTTATATGAGAAACAAACAAAAAAAAATGTTTTTTTTAAGTTACGTAACTGAAGTAACAAGGAAAAAAATAAATAAATAATAATAGTATTATATATTTTTTAAATATTGTAGTATGGAGTAAATCAAAAGGTTATTTTATTGTATATTGTGTTCTTTTTTTAATACATTATTGAAAGATTCCCAATGGACAACAACTGGATAATAGAACATCCGTATATAATATAAAGGAACTTATTTTCAAAACTGTATTTTAGACTATAGTAAAAGTTAAATTTAATTAATAAATAAATATAATTTATAATAATTGGATCTTAGAAATAAAAAACTTTTCTAAATAATATAATACTACGTGCTATATAACGTATATTTACGCGTGTGTGTGCGAAAAAATGGTTCGATCTCAACTGTAAATATCTATATATCCTTTTAATGTACTGGGCTTGATTCTGTAGTTTTTTAATCAATTTTCTATTATTTTTGTATACGTCTAAGTTTTGGTTTGTGAATGACTGGTGATCTATCCAGGGTGTCCCTCGCCTGTCACCCTGTCTAGCTGGAATGGACTCCAACCCCAAGTGATCTAATTAGGGAAGAATCAGTAGGAATGAAAATCCAATGAGTTATATAGAACCTTTCAGACCCAAAGAGCCTTTAAAGTGGAAAAAAAAGAACATGAAATATTCCACGCAGTCGTGGGGCTAATGAGCACTCGTGGCAAATTTACCTGATTTAAATATCAGGCTTGATTTAGAGAAAAAAAAAAAGGTCGGAGCCGCCGGTCCTCTTAGGACGTCTTGGCATAAATTCACACAAACTAAAATTATCCTGGAAAGATAAACTTAACAGCTTGTAAGAGCATCTGCTCTAAATGAAAAATGTAGAGGGTTTTCGGAGATTAGACGCTCGACGTGCTGTTTTTGACCTTCTGATTAGGGTTTGGAACCTGGGAGTGTATTTTGGTCCTCGCTCTGGGATCAATTAGATTCAAATGGAATTGTCAAGTTAATTTAAGGCAGGAGTTGGTTTAGTGGTTTGTTTTAATGTTCGTTTCACAGACAAAAATACGTCCAAATTAAGAATAGATATATTTTTATATTACTCACCATGAATTAAAAGAACAAATAATAGTTTATTTTAAATATATATATTTAAATTTGAATGAACTTTTTTGTATTCAGGATATGTTCTCAGATGAAATAAATGATTCAGTAAAATTTGGTGTAAAAAACAACAATAAAAAATGGAATATTTGTTTAAAAATATATATTTTCACTAGTTTTTAAAAGGTATCTGTTGTGTGGAAGGGGGTCCTCTTTGTGGTTTATACTTAAAGAAACAATTTGTTAATGTTAATGTTCTTTATTTTTACCTTTTTTCAGTTGTTTGTGTTTTTGAAGTTACAATGAAAAGAAATAGACAATCAAGTCAATAAGGGCCTTTATCAGTTCTCTAAACAATAAACATGTAGGAAAGTGCCAATAACAAAATGAAATAAAAATGCAATCATCCAACACTAGGGGGAGCCAGAAACACTATTTAAAAAACTACGGCTGTGGCCTTTAACATAGATTCCTTGTGTGGTACATTTCTCAAAGTTGTTTTGTAACTAGATTAGTATCCGATAATGGTTTGCTGATGTTTTCTTATGATTTAAATTGTAAAACAATGGACTAGCTGCATCAAATCCAATTTAATCATTCTTGAACATTTACCAAGTGTAATAAGTTCCAGACTACCAGCAATAAATACTTACAATTTTGGACAGCTTCCTTTGTCTCTAGTGCTGCCCATTGATTAGTAGCACCAAATAATAATTGGATTTCTCAGCTGTAAATCGTTATTTTTCCTAAAAAACTAAACATATACATACTTTAATACTTAAATCACAACGATGTTTGGAACTTCTTACTTTATAAAGTTTCTCTGAAATCTTGGCGAATGAGAGGTTACGAGAGCGAGAGTCCATTATGACGTATTAATGGCTTCACTCCTCAACCAGCCACCTGTAATCACACCCCGCTTTGTTTATACAACGAGTCCCTTGGAGGTGGAGACGTCCGGGATTGTTGACAGTACAGTGACGGTTTATGGACCTCCTTGCTTGACCAATCAATCTCCAATTTAATCTCCAGAATAACAAAGTTTTCAGTGGGCGGGGCTTAAGATCATTTTCTAATGTCAATATTTCAATTAAAAGACAGTTTTGTACAAACAAACTGATGATAATAATAGAGATGCTAAACATGATTCTTTACCCATAAAATATTTTACAGCTCCTCTGATCTCGCTGCCTCCCCACCCTCGTCTGGAGTGTTTTTTTCCTCTTTTTTTATATATATATACCATGAACTGAATATTCATTTATTTCAGCTGCGTCACTTTTCCCTACTTTAAGCACATCCAGCAGTTCAACTTGTTGAGCTACATTTACCATCGTCCTCCGACATTTCGGTGCAATGGCGAGAATTGAATGGACTTTAGCGGAGATGAGGCTGGAAGAAAACAGAACTTTTCGAATGAACAAAAAAAAGACAAGAGTCAGTATTTCAACGAGTGAATGAGACACACACTGATGAGTACAATAATGGTCCGAGATCTATTTAACACAAACTCATTCAGTAACAAATATATATATTTTTTCTCTGTTCTGAACATGAAATCAAAGATGTCACGCTCTTGATCTGAGAGTCGCACAATGACTGTCCCCGTTTCTCCATCGACCGGGTCCTTTCATCGGGTCCTCTCTCGTAGAGGGACCGCAAATTCCCCTTTCTTCTCGCTCCTCGGACTCCGTTTGATCTCCGTAATTCGGCTAATGAAGCCGGGCCCGTGGCAGGCAGCTGGCACACACACTGACGTCGGCGGCGGCGCTGTGATGTGACCAAGATGTCAAGTTAGCCGCATAGCGCCGTCCCATCTGACTCAGCAGCCTGAGACATCCATGACGAGCGGCGTGGAAGAATCACAGTTAATTACCTGCTGTTGGGAAGCAAAAAAAAAAAAAAATCAGCAGATTTTTCTGAAATGAGAGAATCTAGGTCAAGCCTGATCTCGGCACAAAGACAAGTGTGAGTAAAAGCCATCGGAGAGACGCCGGCGGTTTTTCTTTTTCACACTAAATTTTCAACCTGTTTGGAGAGGTGATTAATCTTGTTTTCCCGGAGAAGACGAAAAAAAAAAAAAGTGGACCGAGCAATTTGTTTTGGATGATGAAGTAGCGAGGGAATATTTTCGCCGTGCAGCATGTTCTTCTCTCAGACCCTCCTCTGCTCCGTCAATCCTTTCATCAGAAGTCGTTTCCCCATCAATCCAACTCGGTCGCATGTCAGCACCGAACCCACATTAACTGATAAAAACACCAGTTATTTGTAGAGCCGGGGACGAGGGGAACCAGACAGATTTGTCTCCCGAGTGCCGGCGAACGTCTGAGTCAGCCGTCTTTGAGGCAAACCTCTCAAAAATGCTAATCTTTGATTTCTTGCAGATTAGCGCGTCTCAAGCTGAGCTCGTGGATGCAGAAACACAAGTAGCTGGCGGCCGTCCTGCTCCTGCGTCCCGAGCATATTTGATGAAAAAGAAACTTGATGCAGCATCTTCTGAACTCAATCACGGCTTCAAAGAGAAACAACGTGTCTGAAGGCGCCGGGCCTTTATTTCTCAGGCTTGTTTTTTAACCGAAAAGCTTTTGGAACGGAATGCCGGAAATGAAACACAAATGATGTGCTCGGTGTGTAAATGACTGTTGTCTTCGGTAACGCTGAAGTATAGTCATCTTTGTCTGCCGCCCATCTTCCGATTAGTCCTTTTTATTTTGGTTTCAATGACTAAACACACAATCTATTCGCATAAGAGGTTTCAAATGATCTAATTGTCTGAATCCCAGTTCATACTTTCCAAATAATTGCGGAGATATTGACCTCATAGTTAATCCTATTTGTATTTATTTGGGCTATTCTCCACAAAATGTATCTACTAGCGGATGAACGGTGGCGCAGTGTGATCGCCTCGAAGCTAGAAGGTTGCCGGTTTAATTCCAGTTCGGGCGGGAGCCAACTTGTGACCTTTCTGTGTGTGAGTAAGAATGTTCTACCCGTGTTGCGTGGGTTTACTCCGGGCACTCTGGTTTCCTCCCACAGTCCAAAAACATACAGAGGTTGATTGAGAATTTAGGGAAATTGTCCATAGGTATGAGTGTGTTTGTGAATGGTTGTCTGTCTTTGTCTAGACTGGTGTCCTGTCCAGGGTTTTCCCTGCCTCTCACCCGAAGAAGCTGGGATAGACTCCAATTCTCCCGCAACCTCCAAAATGGATTAAGCAGCATAGAAAATGAAAAAATGACTACTACTAGTGATGAAACAGCTGATGCTGTATCACGATACAGTTTAAAGACCACTAGATGTCACCCTCAGTGAAAATAATGTTTTATTGAATTAATGGATCAGAGTCAAAGATTATAAAGCAGAGAGAGACATCTAGGGGCCTTTCAAAAGAAGACACTGTATCATTAACATCACTACTACTTGGTTATCTAAAATCACCAACTTATCTTGGACTTTGACCAAATCCTGTAGCTGTACGTGACATTTTACCTGTGATTATTAATCAGCATTTATGATGTTCCTTTAATGCAAAATATTGTGTTAAAAAATGTGATCTCCACAGCTCATGTAAAATCTTGTTTTTTGGGGAACTACAAGTTAGAATTGAATTTTTGGGCAAAATATACAAGTTAAAATTTCTTAAAGTAACTTCAGTTTGACACGTGATGGTAACACAAGTAAAATAGTCCTTTAATTTATAACACACATTAAACTTACTTACTAAACTTTACTTTAAAAACACTTCTTGCTATATGAATATATCAAATGTGTTGTGCATCTTAACCATTGTAGCTCCATGAAAATAGAATTCAGAGATAAACATTTCAGAATATACAGGCGGATGCGTTCAAGGGAAGTTCTTGGCATCGAGAGGAAAACGTCCAGATCCTTGTCCAGAAAATGAAAAACTGCTCACAGAAGGCATTTGATCTGAAGTTTCATTCTGTCGCAAAAGAACGAGAAAAAAAAAGGCTCTTTGCCTTCGGAGGAAAAGCCTTGGATTCTCGCCTGCTCGTTCTTTGTCGCCTGCCATGTCCTGCAGTCAGGCACAGATGGCGTGACAGAGAGAGCCTAAAGACGAGCTGAAAACCAGAGGCATCGACCCGGGGGCTTGCAGGGGGGCACGGTGGTGGAACAAACTCAATATTCACAAAGTCAGTGATCTCCGCTCCCTTTGAACTGAACGCTTAAAGACGACCGTGATTCAGACCCGAGAGGAGCTCGACGACACGACGTCTCGGAGTTGAACCAGCGTTTGAGTCAGAGGACGGGAGAGTAGATTGTTAGTGTTTCAACCAGACTTTTGGGAGTTTAAGGTTTTTGAAATGTTTAATGTCTTTAGAACAAACCAAACCAACACAAAACACATGTTTTAAAATCTGCCTCTTAGTAAAACAACTGACAGATGCATTTATTTCATAAAATCTTTGGAAAATATTGGACAAATAATTTCCCTTTAGAATATAATCCAAACATTTGAATTGCATAATAGTGGCTCAGTTGACTTGATTGACAAGTATCAGCCGCCAGAGCCTAAACCACAGGTGTCACTCACCAATCACACAAGGGGCCAAAATCTTTTAACAGGAGCCAATAAAACAAGTTTATTGCCAGTGTTTAAAAATACATCATTTTGCTCCTAGTGACAGTATTTAATAACGGGACTGCAATAAAAATAATAAAATAAATATCAATTAATGAAAATTAGATTGATAATTTAAAATAATATATATTATATTTAAGTGGCATATAAAATGTAATTATGTATTTTACACGTTAAATAATCAAGGTTTTCAAGTTTCTTTATTCGTACCGTGAAGGTACATTTGTTTGCAGAAGGAATTACAGCAGTTGGAACCACGTGAAATACACAAGAAGAAAACAAACATCGGTTACAAGGAGCAAGCAATTGAAAACTTTCTTAGTTCTCGAAACAAAATCCCTTACCAAAGAAAGGCCTGGAAGGGAGTTTGTGAGGAAGTTTTTCACCCTAAAGTGATAGTTCACCCAAAATTCACTCATGGTCTACTTACCCCAACAAGCGATGCTTACCTGGAGTACTTCCTGTCTGTGAGGCGTGTTATACTTATATACTGAGGCTTCAGTACAAGAGGGACGTTACAGACGAGCAGTATGGAGGTATTTGCATGTTTTTTTGGACGAAGACAACTGAGCTCTTGTCGCTACATTAAAATGAAAAATCATTGTCTAAAATAAAAGATTACTCTGAAAATAATCTCATCTCTTAGTCAAGATGACGGTGAGTAGAAAAAGATTAAATAACACTTTTATTGTTTGGTGAACTATCCCTTTAAGAACACAATTGCTCTTGATTACATCTCATTACCACTGGATTGATCTCAGTAGGTTAATGTTTATCTATATGTTCCTTTAATTCTTTGAGGCTCAGTTTATTTGAATCATCTCTTGTTTTTTCTACTTCACCACACAAATTCCAGAATTACTCATATTGTTACCATCCATTATCTCCCTATCGTCCCTTATCTTATCTTAAACAGTGACATCTTTATAAGTCTCGATATCAACATTAACATTTAATTACTTTGAGTTTCAGACAACTATCTGGTGGAACACATATGAAGACTGCGTTTTAAAGATGGCCGCGTCCAGTGATCGTCTCTAACCCTTGTGTTATCTGAGGGTCAAGGTGACCCGGTGGCCCCCGAGAAAACAAATGGGTTTGTGATATCCCCTGTGTTTTCTCTGGGTCTAGCTGAACGACCTCCACCATTGGATATGAATCTATGGAAGCCACGGCGGTCGTTCATCTTGACCCAGACTTAACACAAGGGATACCAGAAACACACTTGTTTTTGGGGCCACCGGGTCACCTTGACCCTGAGATAACACAGGTTAAAACCATGATCCAGCAAAATACAGGTGAGTTAGAAATGCCTCGTCTAGATCGTATACTGTCTAAGATCTTCAGTCTTGAATGGTGAAAGACATTTTTTAACTCATTTAAGTCTTCAGATTGAAATGTCTAAAGTCAAGATTAAAGAAGTCAAATAAGACAAACACATCTCTTCAAAAGGTGTAAGAAATGACAGCAGAATGCTCCGCCACACATTTGTATTCCAGCCCCTCAGCGTGAGAGAAACACCGAGGGGAGCCCGACGGGTGAGTGGGAGCAACAAATGGATCATCAGGGAAAGCTTTTGCTCAGCAAGTTCCTCCGTTTCTCAGGTGCCACATCAATTAGACAGTTAGAGGAAGATTTCTCCCCGGCGGGTGATTGACTAAATGTTTCTCCGAGCAGCTAGAAATTACAGTTCAGGTGCTCAATATAGAACAAACAGCACGATATGTTTCGTGAAAGCTTTATTTATATAGTATTCTGTTCGTGGTTGAGGCAAATATGACTGTTTAATTGATTCAGCTGAGGATGCCGGATTCAAGAAGTCGTTTGTTAGTAAGAAATCGAGTAAAAATTGAAATTAAAGTCATGTTTTTTAAAGACTTGAAGACTTCAAATCAAAATTACTCTTATTTTCTACTCACCCTCATGTTGACTGAAGTTTGGGATTACTTTCAGAGAAATCTGTTCCTTTTTTAGTGTTATAGACAAAATTTTGTTTATTTTAATGTAGCCACTGGAGCTCAGTTGTCTTCATCTTCATCTTCGTCCAAAAAGACACTGAAAAACATCCGAATACCGCTGGTCTGTGATGTCCCTGAAGCTAGTAAGAGATTTACCCGGAGTCTTTCCTGTCTGTGTAGCACATTAGCCTTTTAGCTTCTGCTACAAGGAAGCTTCAAATGTGTTTTTTAATTGAATTCTGAAACAATTCCTTATGTTGAAGATTCAAATTCAGACGAGCAATACGGAGGTATTTGGACGTTTTAAAGTGTCTTTTTGGACGAAGACATCTGAGCTCATTAACATGGACATACATGTTTTCCTATAACTCCAAAGTATTACAGACAGGTTGTATTTTGTATCACAGAATTTTGTGAAACACCACAAATGCACCTTTATTTCTCAAAAGTGGCATCGTTAGCTATTATTTTGTTTAGTTTTAGTGTGTAACAAATTACAATTTCTATAGCAGACACCAGGCCTGTATCTTATATTTCATTTATTTAATTGATGTTATTATTTTCCTGTTTGTGTTGCTTTATTTATTTATTGGAAGGTAGATCATTTTCTCACCATGTGGTCCAGGGCCGAAAGGTCAAAGGACAGTTCCTGATTTTAACACATGTATCTCCTCATAGGTGAGGTCATTGGATCTCTGGTGGAGGTTCCCAGTGGGTTAGTGTAGTCCAGGTGGACTCCAGTCATGATCTCCCAGCATCATAATAAGGGCAGTAGATCGTGTGGTGAGGGAAGAAAGAAAACATTATAGTTTGGCTTTTTTTTAAATTAAAGTTAAGCTGAGTTAACCCTTTTGTAAATGTTTTTTTTAGAAACAATGTTCTTTTTTGTCTGATTCGCAATTACATTTTCAACTCTTTGGAACAATAAAATATATAAAATACCTTGTTCTGAGATGATCCTGAAATTGTACTGATACTTAAAAATGTCACTTACTTCAATAACACTTTCACTGTTTTCTCTTTTTTCAAACATCAGTAACTAAACACACTCGAAAAATGTACATTTAAATAAAATATATATTTGGATCGTGTTTTACTAAATGTTTTAATATTTTGCTAACATTTCCAGAAACTATGTGTCATACAATCCTCCACATTTTTAATCAATGTAAGTATTTATTGACCCTAAAAATAGTTTAGGTGAATAAAAAACAAATATTTGTAATAAAATATTGCTATTATCTAAGAAAAATACCATAAAATATATTTTTTTTATCATATTTAGCTTGATTTTATTACTTGATGGCCCCTCACAAAAGACAACACACGCTTGGGTGCAAAAATTACATTTAAATAAAAAATATTTGGATCGTGTTTCAATCTTTTGCTTACATTTACAGAAACTTTGTGTCCTACAATCCTATGCATTTGTCATTTTTGTCACTATTTATTTACCCGCAAAACAGTTTAAGTGAATATAAAACAAATATTTGGAATATAAACTTGCTATTGTCTAAGAAAAATACCATAAAACATGGGGTTTTTAGCATATTTAGCTTGATTTTATTACTAGATTTTTTACTTTTCAGTCCTTCATTTTTACTTGATGACCCCTCACGAAAGACTACCCACGCTTGGGTTCAAAAATTACATTTAAAAATTATTTGGATTGTGTTTCAATCTTTTGCTAACATTTCCCCCAAACATATTTGTGTAGTACAACACTTTTTACTCCAGAAAAAAACCAAGTCACCTTTCACGCATCAACGCTTTCCTCACAGGGACGACCTAGTTCTGATGCAGATTTCGGGCTCTTTAAGAGATGCAGTGTTCGGAGCGAGCCGCTCTCGCGCTGACAATTACGAGCCATCAGTGGGTGTGGTGTGAAAATGCTGAGCGCTGAAAGCGAAGGTGAGCCCCAGAGGCTCATTTGAAAGAAATGTAGTGCTGAGAGCAGCTCAGACGCCACACACAGCCTCACAATTAAACATAATTACATCTTAAAAAAAAAGTGTAGGGCAAGGAGCCCTGCAAAGTGCTCCGATGTGCCGCTAATTGCTCCTTTCCTGCATCATAATTTCACCTCCTGCACCGGTTCTGAAATATTGCTTTGTGGCATATAAGACACGTGTGTAAATACACCCTCGTGTGCGTACTTCAGCTCGTGTAGAGTAATGTCTACAATAAATATTTGACCCAGAGCTCGGGAACGTGTCTTCAAGTACACCTTCGTTCCAGGCTCTGGAATATTTATTTTCTCTTCTAAATGTTAATGCAGAGAGCAGGAGTGGGTTCAGGTTATAACTGCTGTTAGCCAGTCATAGTTTGATCTTGTTTTAGGTTTGCTTGATAATAAGTATTGTCCGTTGGAATTCCTTGGGCACAGTGCGACCCTCTGACTGTATTTATGTGTTTATTTTATGTGGCCCTCATGAGATCAAATATCATGTAGAAACTCACATTATTTTGTGTGTTTATTTCCATTAGTCTTTAATAGTCTCTAAATTTGACCAAAGGATTTTTGTTTTAGTATTTATTGACCCTCAAAATGGTTTAAGTGAAAATAAAACAATTATTTGGAATGAAAACTTGCTATTATCCAAAAATATATCTTACATTGATCGCAAATCCATGACAGGTGCATCGCATGATCAATTTTTATTGATTTGTTATGAATATCCATGTGGAATTCCGGAGGCGGCGAAAACAACATTCAAAGGTGCCATCGATCGCCGGCGTGAGCCTCGATGATGAGCAAACAGCAAAAAACGCCCGCGATAATGGAAAGGGTTAAATGTGGCTTTGATCCTGCAGTGAGCGGATGAAAAATACATTAGGAAAGATAGAGCCTGAGGTGAGTTATTTATCGACTCTGACTTCACAGCCAGAAATGAAGGCGGTTCGTCCGTCGTTTGCAGGTCAATGACATCGAATGATGATATTTGTATTTGTTTGAGTGAAAATTATTCTGGTAAATAAGTCAAAGAGTAGAATTAAATATTCAAGTTACACCAATAATGAACTACGGTATAAAAATAGTACAATTTTTGTTTAAAATGTATTTTCTTTATTTTTATATATTAATTATCACATTATTTAATCAATTTAGTTAAGGCATTACTTATTATTAAAAGCAAATAAATTAAAGTTGAATTTATTAACTCTACCTTTCCTCTCCGCACTGGAAATTTATTTTTCATTCTTTCAAATTACATTCGATATACAGTCGAAAATATAGTTTTTATTAACTGTGTATGTTTTTGCATTCAAACTAAAATTCATAAGGATAATTTCTATTTTACGCGTTTGTCAAATTAGAGATTCTGATTTCTGTGTGTGATTCTTTTCTTTTTCCTTTATAAATATTTGTGATAATCGACAACTTTTTTTCAAGGTCTCTTGTTTTTCATTTAAAATGTTTTAATTACTTCAAAAATACATTTTTATTGATTTTAAAGCTACAAATGTTCAAAGAAACCACTTAAAAGTTCTGTAAAAACGCTTTGTCCAGAGCTACGTCACTGACAACGCGTCTTCTGAGCAGATACCGATGTAAATATCTCGAGAAAACAAACATTTTACCACAAAGATACACAACAACAATCATGACACAATGAAACACAACTTAATGACTTGTTTCAATTGGAGAAAAATCCTGCCATCAGTGTTAAAAGGTAGTAGAAGAAGAAGCAGTCGAGTCATTTCAAGTGTGTAGCAGCAGAGTTTGATTTGAGACAGTACTACACTGTAAGTGTGTAGCAGCAGAGTTTGATTTGAGACAGTACTACACTGTAAGTGTGTAGCAGCAGAGTTTGATTTGAGACAGTACTACACTGTAAGTGTGTAGCAGCAGAGTTTGATTTGAGACAGTACTACACTGTAAGTGTGTAGCAGCAGAGTTTGATTTGAGACAGTACTACACTGCAAGTGTGTAGCAGCAGAGTTTGATTTGAGACAGTACTACACTGTAAGTGTGTAGCAGCAGAGTTTGATTTGAGACAGTACTACACTGTAAGTGTGTAGCAACAGAGTTTGATTTGAGACAGTACTACACTGTAAGTGTGTAGCAACAGAGTTTGATTTGAGACAGTACTACACTGAAAGTGTGTAGCAGCAGAGTTTGATTTGAGACAGTACTACACTGAAAGTGTGTAGCAGCAGAGTTTGATTTGAGACAGTACTACACTGTAAGTGTGTAGCAGCAGAGTTTGATTTGAGACAGTACTACACTGTTGAAATTTAAGCACTGCACAGGAAATGCACACAGTGTACTGTGTACAGTTTACTGTAAAGTCTTCTTCAAGGATGGCTGAGAAAAAACCTGACGAACCCACAACAAATGAGCTCCTGATGTGTCTTTAAAAAGTAAGATCTCAATCACAAGATGGCAAGAAGTAACCGGAAGTTTTTACATCGACCTAATGATTGAAAATGTCGTGACAGGGAAGTCGTTGTGTTATGTGGTCACGGTTTACCCGAGTATATGTCCAGCACCACAGGCTGGATCCACACTCGTGCACAGACGAGGAAGAGGAGCATTGACCGAATGACCTCACGTTCCGAGTGTCCTCGTGTGACGGTGAGTCAGCCCCGGAGAACCCGGAGCTGCCAAAGGAGTTCAGAGAATTGACCGAAAGGCTTAATTCTTGTGAGCAGCGACCTGGAGGAGTTGCACACCCTGCTGCTTCCTAACGCGTCCAGAAATGTTTGCTAAGCACCGAGACTTCGCTCGTACAGAAACCTCAACACGAAGGGAAGTTAACTTTGTTTGGACCTTTGTAGGTTTTGACGTTTGCAACAGTGGGAGATTTTTTTCTCCTTCTGGGAAGAGAACAGTTATAGTGTGACGCTGTAATGTTGATGTTTATCTATCTATCTATGTATCTATGTATCTATGTATCTATGTATCTATGTATCTATCTATCTACTGTATATCTATTAATCAATGTGAATCTATCTATATCCATCCATCCATCCATCCATCCACTGTATATCTATTAATCTATGTGAAAATATATCTATATCCATCCATCCATCCATCCATCCATCCATCCATCCATCCATCCATCCATCCATCCATCCATCCATCCATCCATCCATCCATCCATCCATCCATCCATCCTTCCATCCATCCATCCATCTACTGTATATATATTAGTCAATGTGTATCCATCCATCCATCCATCCATCCATCCATCCATCCATCCATCCATCCATCTATCTTACTACTGTATATATATTAGTCAATGTGTATCCATCCATCCATTCATCCATTCATTCATTCATTCATTCATCCATCCATCCATCCATCCATCCATCCATCCTTCCATCCATCCATCCATCTATCTTACTACTGTATATATATTAGTCAATGTGTATCCATCCATCCATTCATCCATTCATCCATCCATCCATCCATCCATCCATCCATCCATTCATCCATCCATCCAACAATCCATTCATCCATCCGTCCATCCATCCATCTTTTCAAAAGGCTGTAACTTGCTATGAAAATGTCCCAGCTAATTAATCTATCAAAATACTGTATATCTATTAGTCAATGTGTATCCATCCATCCATCCATCCATCCATCCATCCATCCATCCATCCATCCATCCATCCATCCATCCATCCATCCATCCATCCATCCATCCATCCATCCATCCATCCATCCATCCATCCATCCATCCACCTTATATCTATTAATCAATGTGTATCCATCTATATCCAACCATCCATCCATCTTTTAAAGGCTGTAACTTGCCATGAAAATGTTCCAGGTATTTAATTCTTCAAAACACATTATATTGTTGTTCCTTCAGTATTGCAACATATCACGCTGTTCTCCATTAGACACGGTGAGATTCTTGTAAATTTACTTGTGGATCCAACCGAGAATGTTGTCAAACAAGCTGATCCATTGAATCCAATACATAATTAATAGCATAATAAAGCAACACAACATGATTCATTTGATTTTTATTGTTGTTTTCTCTCTGAGGGTCACGATTGATTAGAATCGACCTGCTTCATCAAGTTCTCTCCGCAGACAACCTAATATTCTGTTCGTTCGTCTACGAAAATGCAATTTAACGAGCCTTTTAAAAACAGGTCTCTCTAATAAGACTGGTGCTGTTGGAAAGCAGAATTAGGGCCAAAAAAGTTCTTCTCACAGTCACAAGGTGCGGTTTCTGGGTCATGTTCAGACCTCAAAGACAATATTTCTGTGGGACAGGTTTAACATAACTCATGCAGAAGTGGTGAATGAATAATGTGTGCCTTCGGTCTCTGCTCCTTTTTCCTGATATGTGGTGTAACAGTGATACAAATCCATCTTTCACTGTGAGAGAGCGTGGAGTCATGGCATATATGATTCCACCTTTAATGTTCATGCCTTTTTGTCGCGCTTCTTGCCTTCCAACGTATTTAGGCGACATTGTTACAGAACTTTTAGGTGGTTTCTTTGATCATTTGGGGCTTTAAAATCGAAAACAATGTATTATTTAAGTAATTTAAAATATTAAAATGACAAACAAGAGATCAAAAATGTGAAAAGTTGTTGATTATCGTAAATATTTATATTAAAAAAAAAGGCAAAGAATCACACACAGAAATATGAATTTTCTTTGATTTAAAAAACGGCACAAACACGCATAAAATAAAATGATCCTTGTGATATTTTACGATTTTTAGTTTGAATGCAAAAACATACACAGTTATTTTTTCCCTTGTTTATCGATTGTAATTCCAAAGAATGAATAATAGATTTCCCGTGAGGAGAGGAAAGGTTAAGTTAATAATTTAAACTCAATGTATTTACTTTTAGAGTAATGTCGTAATTTAATTGATTTAATAATGCCATAATTAATATATAAAAATAAAGAAAATACATTTTAAACAAAAAATGTAATATTTTTATACCATAGTTTTATACATTAGGGAACCTCCAATTTTTAGGGTGTCAATTCTTTTTTTATTGTATCTAAATAAAAGTCAAGAAGTTGGGTTTTAAAGAAATCAACATTTTAGCCCCCCTATGTTAGAGAATGCAGAGAGGGTTATTTGACATCAGAGAAGGTCTAAGGGATGTGGCCCTCATAAGAAAAAAGTTTGGGAAGTTTTGTGTTTAAGATTCAACTGATTTTCAGACTAAGAATAAAGTAAAAATTGATCAAACATTTTAGAAACCAGGACCCAAAGTGAAAAAAACAAAACAATAGCTTTGCTTTATCATGTTTTTTTGCAAGAGCATTACAGTGGATAGTTATATGTAATGGTTTTATGCGGAGGCTCATAATAGTGGACACTTTCTTGAGGGTAACAGGGTAAAAAGAAAGAAGAAATTTAAGACAGCTTATGTTCAGCATTTTGACGGACACAAAATGTGGCCCCTGAGAAAACGTATTTTCCCACAACTGCTCATGGAGATACAAGGTAAAAGAAGAACATCAAGGTGGTTCTTGGATGTAGTAAAGTAGGACGTGAAGAGGAGGATGGGTGTGACTGGAGAGGAAGATTAAGAGATAGGTGAAGGTGTAGGACTTGCTGTGGTGTCTTCTGATAGGAAATGAAAGGTCCAGAAAAAAACTGAGATAAGGTCTTTCCAAAGATCTACCTGCGTTAAAGTCCCTCCAGTAAAATAAGATCTTTTTAGATGATATAAAACACAGGTTCTTCTGTTTTTTTGTAATATATTCTTTGAAATATTCATCTCTAAATACAATTTTTAATCATTCCAGCCCAGACCAGCTTGTATAAGAAGTTGAAATGGAACCAATCCTATGAGGAACACGCCAAGAATTCCGTTCTTCTTCTGTACCAAGCAGGAAAAAAAAACACTCCAGTTTGTCATGGCCAGAAAATGACGAAGGCTTCCTCTCCATATCAGATCTGCCCGAAGGCTTTAAATTTAATTATGTTAATGAACTTTCTCCAGACGCAGAGAGACTCCTAAAATGTTTCTAAAGTCAATTCATGGTAATAAGTGAGTACTTGGACCACTTTACCTTTCTACTGTACAGTGACCTTCAGTGCTCAATTTGGTAAGAACTGAAGATTCTCATTCCTACGCCTGAGTCAAGATGTAATCCTTCTCCCTCATCTTCGATCTGCGTCTCCTTCCTGAATTTGAATTTAGGCCAGGGGTCGCCAACCCCTATGCCGCGGCCCGGTACCGGTCCTTGGCTCATTCGATACCGGGCCGCGAGCAGACACCTGGCTATAGGTAAACCCGAAAGGCTTGTGGTCCTTCGTTACGTTGTGATAGACAATTAGCTTCATTTGTCATTAGTAACAATTTAAACTTGCCATCATAACTTGGGAGAAAGCGATTATTATCCAACTTAACTTATTAATGGTACACGCAGAACTGCAACCTCCCATGATGCATCTCTGCCCAATAACGAAAGCTGATTGGTCACTACAGTAGCGATCAAATGTTAACACACGTATATAAGGAATAACATCCGTATTTAGAATACAACGAACCAAATGATTTGCGTTTGATCGCTTGAAATGTAGTTCACGAGAGTCACAGACGTTCTTGGGAAACAACATCACATCAGTTTTATCAAAATATTAACGCACAATCACATGATGACATGATTTGTTAACAAAATACTTTGATATAACAAACACGTGTGTTGCATTCTGTTGTTTTTTTGTTGACCTAATTGTAATAATATATTTAATACCTTTTACATTTGTGACTTTCTGCTGAAATAAACAAAAACATGTTTTCATCTTAAAAAATCAAGTCAGCATATTGATGATAAGAACCATATTTCAAGATTCCACAGACTCAATTTTGATCAAAATATTATGGCAAGTAAAATATTTTCAAAAAAGTGATGAATATTTGATATTCTTTAGTGTATGTGGCAAGTTACTCTGCGTCAAATCATATATATTTCTGTAAAAACATATTTTGGTTCGTCAGCTTCAGAAAAACAAACTCTGGTTGTATCTCCCTGTGTTGACAAGTTGTTGATCGTAATATTAATTTGCATCAGTACGAGTTCTTTAACAGCCGCTAGCTTTAGCGACTTGAACCTCACCATGAGAAACACGGCCAGAGTTTTACTGCCGAACATTTCTTACATCCCACATAAAACCCTCTGCATTTAATAGCTTTATTGCTAACACATTAAACTGCCTTCTTTTTTTTTCTACCAAAAGTGTTAAATCCATATATTCCCGCACTTTAATATGCACTTTTATCACTTGGTCAGCAACTTAACGAGATATAAACTCATAACTATCTACATTTGAATCCGTGTGAATGCATCCGAGCGTGTAATTAAAGAGACGCCGCGCTTTTTTAAATCTACTGTGCATGAAATACAATGAGTGTTTAATGCGACGAGCGCCCGCACGAGGTCGAGGGTTCGCCCGGGTCGAGTGTTGGATTTATTTATAAACTGTGATTCAAGTCTCGTGGTTTTTAAGAAGAACTGGGGAGGATTCGGAAGCGAGTTTTTGATTTTAATATAAGTCGAGGAATGAAGTCTTTAAATCTGGAATTCCTGGTGCACGACGATGAGGGTAGATTTGTTTCATTATTATTCAATTACAAAAAATGTTGCTTCAATGAAAGTAAATAGGATAAAAAAAGGATCTTCAATCAAACAATATACTTAAATAAAAAAAAGTGAATGCTATAATAAACCTCAACAACAACAAATAATGCAATATATTGAAGAACTAGTGGGATTAAATGACGAAAACAAAAATGTCAGACTTATAAAATGGCGCAAACACAAACAAGGTAACTTCAAAGAAAACAACTTTTAATGATTTAAACTGTTCATGTTATTTGTAAAATTTCTATTTGAAATATATTTACAAACTCATGAAACAATGTTCGAAATCTGAAGAGTTTGTAAATTTGTTTTTTTGTGTCAAAGTTTATACATTCTTTTCAGAAAATTAAAAATACATTTCATAGTTTGTTAATTTGTTTAAAGAAGTTATTTTGTTTAGGAGTTTGAAAATGTGTTTCAAAAAATTTAAATAATATTTTAGAGTTTATGCATTTGTTTCAGGAAATTGTTATTTTGTTTCAGAGTTTGTAAATGTGTTTCTGAAAATAAAAATTATAATTTAGAGTTTGTAAATGTCTTTGAATAAATAGTTTAACAGTTTGTACATTTGATTGAGGAAATTAAAACGAGTTGGTAAATTTGTTTTAGGAAATTGTTATTCTGTGTAAGAGTTTATACATTCCTTTCAGAAAATTAAAAACACAAGAGTTTGTAATTTTTTTTAAGAAATAGTTATTTTGTTTCAGAGTTTGCAAATGTGTTTCAGAAAATTTGTATAATAAATAAGAGTTCGTAAATGTCTTAAAATAAATTGTGATTTTGTTCCAGAGTTTATACATTCCTTTCAGAAAATTAAAAACATTATTCAGTGACTAAATCATTTTTAGTTAGTAAGAAAAAATGGCATATCAGGCCCACTGTACTCTAGTGCTGTGTCTCAAATCGCATACTACTCTTAGTATACTAGAAGTTAGTATGTATCAGTTTAGTGTACGTACTAACTAGTACGCAAATTCTCCACAGATAGTATGTCTCAAATCAAACTCTGCTGCTACACACTAAAAGGAAATCACATGACAGCTTCTTCTTCTACTACTATTTAACGATGTTTTAACCAGCTGTTTGAACGCTATCGCCACCTGCTGGCAGCACGTTTTGCAACTTTGGAAAAAGAAATAAAGAAAAAATATGAGAATCTAAATAATCGCAAGATATTTAAGCTGGTATCAGCAGCGAAGACGCGTTTGTCCTCCTACTGCAGTTGAAAATGCACCTGTAAGTATATGAATATATATGCATTTATATATGACGTAACTTCCGTTTAAAACGTCACTAAGATGGCGGCTGTTTAGTGTGGTTAGTGTCCATCGAACCATACTCAGTTTTGTGGGCGTGTTTGTACGCCAATTTAGTGTGCATGGCGCACTAAATTTTGCATACTGAGAATTGAGACGCACTAACGCACTAAAAATACTAACTTTTAGTACGCTAGTATGCGATTTGAGACACAGCATAGCTCTTGAAGACCATGGAGGATACAACTCTAGACATGTTAACAATATCAAGAATCCAATTACACATCCGGCTCAAGAAAATATGCCATGTTGTACTACAACAGTCGTGAAATGAACAACACGTTAGAGCTTTTGACGCAAAGTACACAAAGGTCTGACAAATGAGTGTAAACTTTCCAAGAAGTGTTTTAATCCTCATGACATCTTTCTTCTGTCCTCATACATATGTCACTTTATGATTAAAGAGGCTTCACCGCCACTGAGTCTCCGTCACAAAACATCCAGGTTTTCATCTATTCCCGTCTTCGATCACTCCGGCGAGCACGGACGCCTTGGAGTGCGGCAGCTCGCCGGGGACACCTCAGCGGGCGCCGTCGACACCTGCACATATGGATCGTGTCAATTAGCCAAAGTTTCACAGTCAAACCCGGAGACGAGTCGAATCAGTCTCCGTGTCCTCGACTCCGGCTCGACGGCTGCGACGACACCTCGACGGATGATTCATTAAAACGTACATTTAGACATACTTGATAATTCATTTGTGGTTAAACACGTTACAAAATGTCTTTTATGCAGTATGGAGTTTCCTGTTTACCTTTCAAAATAAAAGTCTATAAATATAATTTAAATCATTATTAGACCCCAATTAGTGTAACCGTTAAATCATTAAAGATTTTTAAGACAAATAAAAGCTGTAAAAGCAACAAATAAATATAATTTCAAGGCATTTTCTTCTTGCATTATGGTTTGGAAGAAAATATACATTTTTGATGTATCTAAAGAAATTAAAAATATATATATGATATCTAAAATACCCACTGATGTGTTTCCAAGAGCTTGTATAATTTCATTTATTCTTATTTTTAATCAATAGCCAAGTTTTTTTAAAAGCCACAAAAGTGTTGTTTATTTTTCAATAATGTTCAATAGAACTGGGGCAAAATATATTATTTATTAGTTCCTACTTTTCAAGATAAGCCTCACATTTTCAGGTATATTTATAAAGAGAACATTGCACGCAGGTGTACATGAGTTTGACTTGATCATCATTATTTAATGTCAGTGTTTCCTAATTTGGAATTCACCGTGTGCTACATCAGCGCTCTGTGTATGGAGTATACAGAGGTGAACCATACTTCTGCACATGAACCTTCTCCAGCAGGTCCTGGACCTGCCCCGGGGACACTACCCGGGATGAAAAAAAGGTTATTTTTCTGTACTTCTCACTCAAGTTGCTGTGAAATCTGGGCGAACGAGAGGTTACGAGAGTATATTGTGACGTAAAAATGGCTTCACTCCTCCTCCAGCCAGCTGTAATCATGCCCTACTTTGTTTATACAACAAGTCCCTTGTAGGTGGAGACTTCCGTGATTGATGACGCGCAGTGACAAACCTCCATGCTTGACTAATTACAACAGAGTGGGTGTGGTTATGGTAAACAACATTTAATCTCCAGAAAAACAAAGTGTTTTCAGTGGGCGGAGCTCAAGATCATTTTCTAATGTCAATATTTCAATGAAAAGAACGTTTTATACAAACACACACTGATGATACAATAGAGTCACACATCACTTTAAGACAAACTAAAAACACATATTTGATTAAATTGGGTTTAATTGAGTTGGATTTTTCATCCGAATAATTTTGTCTAAAAGTCAAAACTCAAAGTCAACAAATAGTTAATGTGTTTTATTTTATTTGTTTAAGAATTCTATGAAATCTTGAATCAGGGGTGTGTCCCAAATCGCTCACTTCTGCACACTTAAGCTTTATATAATGAGTGCACAAGTGCGTTCCAATGAGCAGTGTGCGAAAATGTAGTGTGCAATGAGCACTCAATTGGTGCACTTAAATGTCTAGAAAATTCAGTGTGGATCAATGGACACTTTCCAGTAATACCCGGTCCAAATTTGCTTTACAGTACACTTTAAGAAAGTGCACTTACTGTACTAGCAAAGTGCTCAAATTTCGACAGGGTATTACTGTCTCAAATCAAACTCTGCTGCTACACACTTACAGTGTAGTACTGTCTCAAATCAAACTCTGCTGCTACACACTTACAGTGTAGTACTGTCTCAAATCAAACTCTGCTGCTACACACTTACAGTGTAGTACTGTCTCAAATCAAACTCTGCTGCTACACACTTACAGTGTAGTACTGTCTCAAATCAAACTCTGCTGCTACAAACTAACAGGAAATGACTCGACAGCTTCTTCTTCTATTACTTTTTAACACTGATTGTAACGAGTCGTTGAAACACTATCATCAACACTTGAAAACACTTTTCTTCAATTGAAACAAGTTATTATGTTGTGTTTCATTCTGTTATTATTGTTGTTTTGTGGAAAGATTAGTGTTTTCTACAGACATTTACGCCGGTATCTGCTAACTGCTAAGATGGCGGCCGTTGAGGGTGGAAAGTGTCCATCCATCCACACTCAATTTTCTATTTTAGATAAGTACGCGATTTGAGACACAGCACAGGTCTTCAAACTGGACTAGAGTTCAATGATAAACGGAATTCAGGATTATTGATTATATTTCTCAGTCCAGGGATATCAAGGACGTTTGGAACAAAAAGTCTACATTAAGGAAGAGAATGGATACAAAAGAGAGATTCAACAATATCCTGCACGTTAATGGCAAACCAAGGCAATTCCTCTCATGCTTAAATAAAGAAAACTTTTATTTATTCCACCGTTTTTTCTTTCCAAAGTGCCACGATGACGGCTGTGTTTACCAGCGCACATCAAACTGTCCAAACC
Source organism: Callionymus lyra (assembly GCF_982586985.1). NCBI lineage: Eukaryota > Metazoa > Chordata > Actinopteri > Syngnathiformes > Callionymidae > Callionymus > Callionymus lyra. Next base: position 5,804,114 of record NC_141823.1, read on the forward strand.
ACTGCCTGCTATACTGATGGATAAACAGAAGTTCGGCCCAAAATCTGCTCTCTTAATACATTTCCTCAGAGTGGAACGAGGGAGAAGAAAAGCTCAGGCCAAATCCATCAATGAACCGTAAATTGTGTTCCGAGAGGAGGAAAGATATTTCCCTCAGGAATAGAACAGCAAACAGCGGGTGGTCTCGCCCCAATACAACAATTACCCATGTGGTTGGAAAACAACGCTCGGACCTACAGCAGGAAGTATCAACTGGATGAGGATGAGCTGTGGGTTTTTCTGACAAGCGCCTTCTTTCAGCCGTCGTTGAATATTGATTCGGTTGAAATGTGTTGATTCAAAATGATTAATTACATTTATTTTAAATAATAACACTAATAAACTGAATCACAATCACTCAAGATCGCACAACACTTTGGTTACCATTAGTTACCAATGGAGCAAGAAGAAAGGAAAACATGAAAATCAAACTTAAATAATAATTTCTAAAACATGTGTTTTCAAGAGATACTAACGTTGGGGACCCCTAGTATAAAATATAAAAATCAAAAGAAGATATAAGGCAAATTATGTCGACTCTATAGAGATGTTTTTTGTCTTCTCCTAGTTCTCATAAACTCCGCCTTTCATGTGACACAAATTAGCTAAAGTCCACTTAGCTCAGACTTTCGGAAAGCGGACCTGACAGCGTCAGTTTCACAAGTTCACTTTAAGAACTATCAAGTTCTTGAAGTGATAGTTGTTTATACAACTATCAAAATATATAAAATATAAAATTCAAACATTTTCTACTCACCTTCATGTCGGCTAAGGGTTGGGATTTTTTTTTTTGAGTAATCTGTTCCTTTCTAGAGTCATAGGCAGAAATCACCCTCCAAAATGAAACACAACATATCTCCATACCGCTCGTCTCTCATGTTCATTTTATTGTCAAACCTCAACGAGAGAAACTTTTCCAGAAAAACTTAACAATTTTATAATTTAAGTTTCGTTGTATCAGCAGCTTAAAGGCTAACATGCTACAAACAGAGAGTACTTCAGGTAAATATCGAGATTGTTCTAGAAGACAATAGTATAGACAGTACAAGCACTTTAAGCACTCGCCAAGTTTACCCAGAGTACTTTCTGTTTGTGAAGGCATGGTATTGTTTAAGCTTCTGCTACAAACCATTTTAAAATATAGACTTGCTTAGTGTTTGTTTTCTGCTCGGGAACAATCCCTTTTGTCAAGGTTTAACAACAAAACATTAGAGATAATCAGTATGAAAGTATTTGGATGTTTGGATGTTTTGTCCTTTTCGTACAGTAGTTTTTGAACTCACTGAATTAAAATGGATTCACGTATTCACGAAATTTGGGTGAACTATCACTTTAAACAACTATCAGAGTCGAGTTCTTGTAATGAGAGATGGGTTATTCTATTTTAAACCTCTCAATGGAAGCTTTTACAATAGAGTCAAATTCTGTAAATGCCAAAAAAAAAATCACAAAACGTTCAAGTGGTGTCCGAAAATGATAAAGCTTCGTGAAACACTTTCAAACTTTTTTAAGTGCAGTGGTCAGTAGGTGGTGTCCTCAGATAAAAACAAAAAAAGACAGGAGGTTTCAATAGAATGAAAGATTAAATGATTAAAAAAAACAAAAACATTAAGTGTAGAATGGGATCTGAACCGAAGCTTCATGACACTTCACCAGCCCGTCACTATTGTGTGCAGGCTACTGGACAATACGCCTGGATTCAGGGCCAAAGTTTGTGAATCCTATTCTAATTAAGAAGGGAAATGAATTGCTCGGATTGTCGATACTTGTTGGCGAGGACATGCTATGGATTGAGAAAACTTTTGTAAAACAAATTGTTCAATTGTCTTTCTGATTATGATGAAAATATAGATATTGTTACATGTTACAGAACATAAAAAAATACACATTTTAAATGTATACTGTTGTTACTTGAACCATGAATTAAAGCTGTATATATAAGTATAAATGTAAGTTAAAATACATATTTTCAAGAATCGCTATTTTTGTATTCATCATTCAAAATAACCATATTTTTTTACATTCGTATTGTACGTTATTTTCTGAGCCGAGCTCTGCAACAATACATCTTCTCCACCTGCAGATAAACTTAAGATTTCTCTTTGTTTCTTTCTTGTTTATCCATAATGCATTTTCTCATACATAAATGAAAGTCTCTGAATGATGCAGAACTTTTCCCATCAGGTCTGTTTACACTCCCTCAATCTGTACTTGTTTGTACCCCCCCGCCCCGCTGATTGACAGTTACTAGTTCCGTTCGGGCGGACAAAGCCGCAGATAAGGTCCGACCCATTGAAAAGCGGGTTTTATGTGACAATCCCCCTGATTCCTATTTTTCTTATCGGCACAGTCGGCCGTTTTATCATTCAATTTTCACCGCTCCACGAGCTCACTTCTTTAAAACACTTTATGGATTCCATCACGTGGAGGAGCGTTTTATCTACAGCAGAACATGTGCAGCCGTCCGTGTGCATAAGCGGGTGTATGTTTGCTATACGGTGTTCTGGTCGCCGCTGACCCAGATCGCCCCATTATTCAGATCCTACTCTTGACAGGCGGCTGAATTTTTCATCGTGTCATATGGTCTCGACTCGCGGGGGAAAGCGACGAGATTAATAAGCGGCGAGTTTATCACTTCCTGTTTAAAAACCAATCCTTTTTTCTCTCTTGCCTAAATAATCATCTAAAGGTAGCCTTTACCATCGCCATGACGATGCCATTAAGAAAACAGTGGCGTGACGTTTGCTACGAGCGGTCTGGCCGCTCTCCAGGCATGACTCAAGGTGACAGTGTGAACACAAAGGCACAAAGTGACTGTCCCGATCGATAGTGGTACTGAAAGCACCGGCTACTCTGTAATAGAACTAAATAGAAATAGTAGTTACAGGGAGAGCATGTAGTCGGACACACACTGGCGGTTTTTATAGTGAATCATAACTTTGGTTCTGGCCTCAGAGCCATTCCTTCGACTGCTTATCTGCTGTGTTGTGATCCAAGGGAGCGTCATGGCTTGTATTCAGGCCAATAATAAATATAAAAAAAATGTGTAGTTATTTGCCCCTGACCCAGATGTGAAACTTATCTGGAGTCAAGTATATCTTATTACAATGTACCAACTACAAAATGGACCCTAAACCCCATTTTTTTTATTGAAGCTTTATTGGCACGTCAGTTACAAAATATTTAATGTTGAGGAGTAACTACCCTAGAACCCCAACATTTAAGCCATAGTTTTCGTTTTTCACTAATGTTGAGGTATTTTTTCTAGTTTGTCTGGATTAATTTTTTTATATTATTATTCCGTTTTCTTTATTTCTTGACCCTTGACTTTTTAGGGTAGAGGTGGCAAACTCAAAATCCTTATAAGGAAACAATAAAACAACAATCTGAAATATTGACATTAGAAAATGATCTTCAGCTCCACCAACTGAAAACACTGTTTTTCTGAAGATGAAATTGTGTTTAACATAACCACGCCCACTCTGCTATGATGGATCAAGCATGGAGGTTTGTCACCGCGCGTCATCAGTCATGAAAGTCTAAACCTCAAACGGACTCATTGTATAAACAAAGCTGGGCCTGATTACAGCTGGCTGGAGGAGGAGTGAAGCCATTATTACGTCATAGTGGACTCTCATAACCCTTTGTTCGCCCAGATTTCAGAGCAACTTTATAAAGTATTTTTGTTAACCAAGCTGTCCGTATCAGTAAGTTTAAGTCTGATTGCGATATTATTTGTTAAAAACTGATTACGGCACAAAGCGAATTACTTTTTTCCCACATAATTTTTAATGTTATTCAGAGCCTCTGTAGAATTGTTGAGAATCGATAAGCTATCTTATCTTGTATTAAACATTAGCATCTCCATAGCTTACAATATTAACGTGAACATTTATCTACTTTGATTTGTTGGCGAGGACAAGTTATGGATTTAGAAAACTTGAAAAATTGCACCATCCACATTAAACCAACCACCTAAAATGACTTGGCAGGTGCGATTGTTGGTCCCCAGGCCATGAGTTTGACATGTGCAGTAGGGGGACACGCTACCCCTCAAGGGTTGGCCTTCTGTTGAAAAAACAACTCTAAACTTGATTTAGCATTAAGCACTACAAGACTTAGGATAGAGGATTATCAAGGTAAGATGAAGACACAGCAACCCCTGGTGGGAAATGAACAAAGAGGAAAGTGCAGTTAACACTATCATAGCATCTTCTCACTGAACAAAGAAAGGATTCTTTCGTGACTTTGTCTGCATTCTTGGCTACCCTTGGTGGGAATTGTGCTCAAGAAAGTAGCCTTAAAAAGAGCAGGTGTCCGTCGGGTCACCGGCTTAATGAGAAAGACAGCTCAGAGACTTGGCTCGGGTCCCACCAGCCGACACCGCTCGCTGCATCCTGTGGGCTAAGGACCCGGCTAGGAAGAGCCGGTGGGACTCCCTCGAGCCGTGTAGTTGTTGTACAAGGAAACGAGCCAGGCTTGGTTCTAGCGCCAACAATTGTTTCACCAAATGAGAGGAATGGGTGACGCAAGGTGAACGTGGCAAAGTGCCATCTCCATTTTTGTCCTGATTTAACCCGAAGTGCTTGTTTTAAACGGTCGCAATAGTCGTTTCCAAACTTTTGAAAACACGTTGAGCTTTTTTGAAAACAAAAGGAAGAGTTATAGCATCTATCTATAATGTGATGTTTTGTTTTTCCATTTGGTTGTTTTTATCTTTTAATACAACCATTCATCTGATCGTCCAACAAAGAAATAAAGCTTTTCCTCACCAGGACAGATAGTCACGGTCCTGTTAGGAAACCTATGGAAAAGCAACATTTCATCAGGTAATAACAAAATCCTTCAGATAAATGTCTGTTTGATATTCTCTGGAAAGAAAATGCCTCCAAGAAATAAAACAGACTGGCATCATACATAGATTGTGTTTACACTTTTATCAGCCGTTACTTTTAACGATAAAACTTTATTTAAAATATGTTCTCTTGCGTATCACTGTCTTATAATTGTGAAATATTTGTTTGCTTGCTTGAGGTTTGACTGGGGTAGGTTTTCATTCTCCTGATTCAATTAGTTTGCCTGTTTTTTGTGCCAATTGTCCTTAGTTTTTGCCTAATATATGTTAATGTGTATATGTTATATGTTATGTTAATATGTTAAAGCAATATATTTAAAAAAGATTGTTTTCTGTTTCTTGAAGCTTCATGTCACTAATGATTCACAGCCATTCTAACTCTACTTATGTGTAAGTAATGTATTTGGTGGGTTGGATTCAGGGCAGTTGTTCTGTTTGGGCTTTACAGGTGCATAAATTCAGCTCAGCGCAGCTCGAGCAGGGGAGGATGCAGGTGCTCAGTATCAAAATACAAATTGAAGCTTTCAAAATAAAATAAAAAACCTGTCTTTAAATTGTCTTTGTGAGTAGATTTCTATGGCCATATTTCTAAATAATGATGATATAAAGTGTTTGATTCTAAGAAAATTCATAGAATCATGACCTTTCCCCAAAAGTGAAGAGTTGATCCTGGTAAATATTGGATTGTTTGTTGTTGATCTCATCAGAAAGGTACTTTTTCACCCCAATCCAGCAATCCATTTGGTCCTAGCTAAAGTGGAGTCGAGTGGAAACTACATTAACTTCACATTATATGTCACTTTTCACGCCATTTGCGTCACTTTTGCTTCTTTGTTCACCGTCAACGGTTGATGACGGCAACACTCCGATGGTGAGCTCCACAGCTTCTCTCACTTGATTCCATTTTTAGCCAAAGCACAAGTCAATAACCAGACAACCAAACCTTGTGACGGTAAACACTGATGTCCGTGTTCTCAAAAACTACAAATACTCTCAGGGCGGCCCTGACCCCCTTGCTGATTAAAGGAGACTATGGAAAGCAGTGACTTTTCTTCCTGAGGATCCTCAGGAAAATCAACCTGAAGGAGAAGCTGCTGCGTCAACTGATCGTTTATGCAAGTATGATCCAGTAACTCAGTACTAGTTTGCTTTTATATTTAATTTAAAACGCAAAAAATTAAAACATATTAAATATTTGAAAGTAAAGTATAACAAATATTGAATAATCCAAATTAATTCAACCTTTCAATGTTTACTTCCAAAATCTTGCTTTGAAGACCAACCAATGCTTTTAGAATCATAACTTATATCTTGCAACTGTAGAATATGTCAAACATTATTTTACGCATTATATCGACTTACGGTACGAATAACCAAGATACACAGTATATTTAGTCATGGGAACGGTTGTCATTGCATCAGGCTGCAGTTTATCAAGCCATGGGAACAAGAACGCTTGTCATTGCACCGGGCTACACAATATATCAAGTCCTGGGAACAAGAACGCTGGTTATAAGTTGCCATTTGCATCAAGCTGTTTAGCAGTGGATGGGATGAAAGTAGCTGATAAAACAGTATGAGAATAAACCAGTGGATGGGAAGAAAGTAGCTGATAAAACAGTATCAGAATAAACCATCTGCTGCGACATCCGGTCTGACACCTTGACCCCGATACGAAGTCGATGAAAATACCAAGAACTCTACGTACAGAATAGCATTCCAGGAAATGATGACGTATTGTGTACCTTTTCTGTCTTGTCGAACTTTTTGATAATACTCTTCAGGTTTAGTTAGGAGCTCCCTGAGAGGATCCTTATAATGTTTAGGAATACAAGCCTTGGTGTTAATATACAGGACATTTTTCTCTATGAGATTGATAAAGTATACACTGTATCTTTCTACCTACACCAATTACTACACTGACCTTTAAGAAAAAAAACCTAATCTTGAAGCGACTCACGACCCGTCTAAAGGCAAAACAATGTTTTCTTTCTGTGCGTCCTTTTGCGCACAAAGTGAAACTTTTCATTAAGTCAATAGAGGAAAGTCACTTTACGATGTGCAGGAAATCTTTTTCGTTTATTGATCTTGACCTTTGATTCTTATCTGATGTTTCTTTCACCAGGTTCCCTCCAGCGTGTCATAAAACACCAAACAGAACTTATCTTCCCGGCGTTCATTAGGAATTTCATTCACCATCGTCAGCCTGCATCACCGGAATCACAGGCTGTTATTAACCACCAGCATATCTTATAATTAAATACAATATATCTGAAGGAGACAAGCAAAGATGGCCGACCGCAGTTTAATCAGGCTGTGCATGAATCACAGAACTAATCCAAAACAAAATAATAGTTCATTGTGACCGAAGACTCCCGTCGCAGATCAATATCTGTCGGCTTTTCAAAAGACTCAACTGTGAAGAAGACAGTGTGTCGGCTCTAATGATGTTATCTGTGGAACCTGACACGTTTGATCTGCTGAGCCACAAACACAGCTCCTCGTTTCTCAAATGCGAGAGCGGCTCCGTGTTTTCAAGCGACGGGTGAAGGAGGAACACTTGGACCTCTGAATTCATTAGTTTACAACTAAAAGAAGAGAGACTTCTGGACCTCGTTCAGATCAGAAGAAGCTCTTTGGTTAAAAACACATCATTACCACGAGTACATGTTGTCGACCAGAGTGGAAGTCATGAAGTCATGAAGGCAACAGAACATCATCAAACCTTATCTGTAACAAAATGAGGAAGCCTGTAGGTGTCACTGTGTTTGTTCCCCGAACATCCTCTCATTTGATTATTTATTATATTTATCTGTTTATTTCTGTTTCCATGACAGAGTTGCATATTCTCTGTTATGGAACAAAAAGAGGACATAAAAAAAGATGAAATAGATGAAAGAATGAAACCATAACATATAAAACAAATACAAATTAAGATGGCGGTTAGGGTTAGACTGAATAAAATACTGTTGCTGAGCTAATGGCTGCTTTCAAAAAAGCTGCTAACAAAGTCTGTAGTTGTTGCTAAAATTGATCCTCGAAAGAATAATAATTCACTTTGATATCAAAGTACAGGAGTAAATGTTGATGATAAAAATGCCTTTTGTTTTAGTGACTAATGTTCTAGTATTTGTCCTTGTTTACTAGACTTGAGTTGATGCTGAGCTACACACTTGTTTTCAATCTCCTCTGATCAGACTGGACACCAGATCGATTGCCTGAAGCACTTTGGTCACTCTTGTTTTTTTTTTGTTGTTGTTGTCCTGCGTTTCATTTTGTCTGTCCCGTGTGTGTGCATGCAAATATTTTTTAATTTTGCAAAGATTATATATTAAAGTTCTTTTTTTTAAGGCATTATTATTAAGAAGCAATAACATATTTTTGTATTTTAAATTATCTGTATATCTATGTTCACTTCTAAATTAAGTTATTTTTTTAATACATATTCAATATTTTAAATTATTAGTAGGATATTTTTCCTTCAAGTTGATCTTTGACCATATAAAAAAAGATGCAATACAAACAAGAATATCAAATATATAAGAATAATAAAATAATGATACAACGGATGACAAACAATATTAATGTTGCAGCACAATGAACAGAGGTATTGCAAAATATGACTTCATACAGTCGTATTGCAACAAAGTACAGATCGTGGTACGTTACAGTACTTTGATATAATAATTAGTGATGGTCTGATGAAGCTTCATGAAATAGTGTCATTATTTTTCAGAGTCCACTAGATGGCGTCTCTGCACTATTTTACCGTTTGGAACAACTGTTCTAATAAAACATCACATCATTTTCAAACTGATGGCGCCACCTACTGACCTCTGAACAGCATGACACTGCAGCGAGAATTCTAATCCGCTCTATAGTAGAAGAACTCACATTTCTCCGATCCTTAAAACTCTTCACTGGCTGCCAGTTTCTTTCAGGATCGTTTTAAAATTCTGGTTCTTACTTTCAGATCTATTCATGGTCAGACCTTCCATCAGTGATCTGATCCAGACTTACACCCCAGCTCGGGCTCTGAGGTCTGTGGATCAGAATCTACTGATGGTTCCTGAACTTCCGGACCAGAGGAGAGAAATCCTTCCAGACTGTTGCTCCTAAGCTTTGGAACCATCTCTGTGTTTGATGAAACATCTTATGACGTTTATATTCGTGCATAGTTTTCCTTAATTTTTGAGGCTCGTGTTTGTCTCGGTGTTATCTTTATCTTTTAAGCATTTATTTTATTGGGTATTTTTTGATTGTTTAAGCGTTTTGTGACCCTGGTCTAGAAAAGCGCTCTACAAATATTACTTACTTACAGGGTCTCAATTTAAAACTGTTTTAACAAACAAAGATTCTTACAATGTTTAAATTGTAAAAAAAATAATAATTAAAAAGGAGAATAAACTTTCTAACATGTATCAACTCTTTATGATGAGACCAAATAAAAACACAAGAAAAGCTGGTGGCTCATTTCTTAATATATTTTAGTTTAAGTTTTTCTGTCTGTCATTGAAAAAGTTCCATAATTAAGAGTTGAACTGGTTTAAACCCCCCTAAACAAGATAACTCTTGATCTGATGTTGTTTACATTGGACCAAAACTCGTTTCTACTTCATAAAATGTGGCATTTTCTAAATAAAATAAAAAAGTTTTGGACTAGTATGATCTTGTATATCAAAAGAAGTTCTGTGGAAAATCTGAAAACATTAGCCGAGCCTGTGCATCTCAAATCATTTCTCTGAGTTACCGAGGAATCAGTGAAACATGCAAACGCATCACAAGAACAGAGGGAGTTGCATAAAAGGTCCGAGAGGAAAGTGGCCACGCAGCACTTGGCAGCCGAGTTAAACTGACAAATCCAGTATCCTGCAATTTAAAAACAAAATACATCAGGCAGAACTCCAGACACATCACGCAGATGAAAGAGCCAGCGAAGCCCCGAGGAGGCTAAAGTGCTAGTAGAGTAAAACCGGACGGGTATGAGGCTCCAACATTGTTGGTCTGTGTGATTGGATCCCAAACCCAATGAGACAGTCACAAGGTGCGAGTCATGATCACAGTCTCCATGTCGGCCTGAAGTTGGCTGCACACAAAACACACCCAGTCGTTTCCTCTGTCTGTAAAAAATAAATAAATATATAAAATGTTATATAATAGTCAAAAGTTAGATTTTTTTTTTGTCAAAATTCAAGAAAAGCTTTATTCGCCAGTACATATTGGTACATACATGGAATTTTCTGTGGTTGTGGGCGACTCCGGAATTGCTTAGCAAAATTAGAATAGAGTATCAAAAGAGTATATTCAAAGAGTATAAAAATAAAATATGTATTATGGATGGTAATTAATTGAATTAAGCAGATTTGAGTTCACATTTGAACATTCATCATATTTTATCACCCAATATATCTCTTATATATTCTATTTCATATCCCTTTAAATCACAAATATCTTCCTATTTAATCAGATACACACTTAACCTCAGAATGACACAGCAAACAATGTAGAAGGCTTTCTTTTTTTTTGTATTTTTATGTTCAAACTTCCAAAACAAGTTAATTAAAATGTGACTTTTATTAAAAAAATAAAAAAACAATTGCATTTTGCATTGGCACACTAAGACCTTCATCTTAACTGTGATTAACAAAGAAATTAAGAGTCTCCATCATGTATTCGTAAGTTGAATTTCAATAAAAACATGACATCAGGTCTTCAGGATTTAAAACACTTGGGATTTTTGGCATCTTTAGCTTGCGTTTCTTTTCTGAACTTTCTAATTGATTAACCAGAGTGGCTGAAAAAACCCTAATACAAACAATGAAAGTATATTTCTTTGCATTAAAGCAGCACTATGTAACAATATTTTTATTTAATTTTGACCGTCATAACAGTGTAACTAAGGAACATCTTCATATTCATCACACAACTTTCACAGAATCCATCCTCAAGAATCTGTGAGTGTCCATGAGACCACTAAACTTCTTCAAAGCAGTGGGTTGGAAACAGAATCGTTTAATGACTGAAGTACTGGGAGAACATATGAATTTTTCCAGGAAGATAATACAAGTAACTGACACAATGAGAGCCTTTCGGTTGTGTAAAAAAATGTCTGAGTAATATTTGACAATAGTACCTCATAGAGTTTACTAGATCGTAATAACACTTTTCAGAAATAACATTTTAAAAATTACATATTTTTTGCTTTAAGGTACTTTTACTTGACGCGGTATCCTAAAATCTTTTTCCTATTCCAAAACAAGACAGAACAAGGCCTCATCAAAAAACTCAAAACTGGAAATGAAATCTAAAATAAAAATGCCTGCCTAATATTAAAAAAAAAAAAAGCTTTTGGGATAAAATATTATACAATTTATTTATTTTGATTTGTTTTTCATTAAATACAGCTTGTATTTAGTTGAAGATAAAGATAGAGCAACTATCTAAATACTTTTTCTTATGAATATATAGATATGTATAGAACATTATAAAACTCTTTTAGTCATTGGGGGTTAGTAGGGATGCGCTGGTTAAGCTTCATGAAACACTTATGTTTGAGATTGTTACTTCATAAAATGATGTGAGGTTTGATTTGAAGACTTGCTCAAACATAATAGCAAAAAAATTGCCATCTTTTGGGTAAAGAAATAAAGAAGCTGCTTCATGAAGCTTCATCATCCCAGCATTAGTGACTAGCAATGGGTTGATGAGGCTTCATGAAACTGCATTGGTTGTTTAATGATACAGTGTCTTCATTTTAAAAGACCACTAGATGTCACTCTCTGCTTTATAATCTTTTACTCTGATCTACTAATTCAATGAAGCATCATTTTCACTGAGGGTGACATCTAGTGGTCTTTAAACTGTATCGTGATACAGCATCAGCTGCTTCGTGAAGCCTCATCAACACATCTCTAGTAGTGACTATGTATGAAGTAGGTGGACCTACTATAACAACCTTTGATTGAAGATGAAAGAAGATTTTAATTTAACAATATAAAACAAGTAAATTATTGCGAGGCATTAACAATTTGGTTTTAAGAAAATGTAATTCATTGCAAATGTGAGTGTTTAAAGCAGAAGTGGTCACTAAATACACTACATAACAAAGAACATAGTTTTCATTTCAGACCACTTTGATTCACGTTGACCTCGGCTCCGTGCCTCTTCATAGTAATCGCTTTAGAAAACCTGTCCAACACTATGATCCTCTTGTCTACTACAACTGTGACTCAGAATAGTTTCCTACTGCTAAAAGTCATCCTGGCTAACCACACTACCGTCTCAAAGTGACTCCGGACCCAAATGCATGGCATTAGTACAGACAGCCGACTCACATGGAAGAGAATATTAATGCCAGGGCGGAGTATACACCCAAATAATGTCTGACACCTTTCCTGTGATCTTGTCACTTCTCATAAGAAGACACACCACACAGCACAGCATGGGGGCAGAGCTATAATACTAATGCCTCCAAAAACCATTCAAGATTCAAAGATGGATGCCAAGTGAATTTGTCCCCCTCTGTTCGGTTCAATAATCGCACCTGGATCTACGACAACAATGGAACGCCTAGTCAGCTGAACAGGAAAAACAAATAAAACCTTATTATTGATATTGGAAAAACTCACATGAAGCAGATATCTAGTTATTGTTTTTTAACACTGGATAACATCAGGATTTTAACCAATCAGAATCTTCTGATTCTACCAAGAATCAAGGTAAGGATTTCCTGAATCCAGGGAAAAGTCAAGGCCATGAATTTTGGTTTAGAGTTTGCTGAGGAAAAGTCTTGATGCCTGACCAACGTCATCACAGCAGAGTAGTTAGAGGGGAGGTTTTAAATTATGGCGAACTACAATGGCATTGTTGCTAGCTCGTTGCTGTCCATTGATAAATAGCTTTGAGCTACGTCATAAGCAATATTGCTGGATTTGATGTTATTGCCTTTGACGAGAAATGGATATGTATACCAACAACATGTACACATTTTCGTGCCCCTACGCATATCTGTGGTAGACTGTATCAATCCACCAGATAATCTAGTAGAAGTGTCGAAGTGCTAATAAATACTGATAACTTTCTTTTGGTAGGTGTTCTCACCTGGTAAGCTCCTAAGCCTGTTATGACCCTGGTCTGGAAAAGCGCTAAAAATTACTTACTTACTTACCTCCACTGGTGCCCATTGTGCAGGGTAATCAGCCGGAGACCACCAGTCACAGACGTTTTGCCCGCTCAACACAGAACATTTTCCTGGTGGCGGGGCAGTTAACAGGGTAGTCTTTCAGTCTTTCGCTGCAGCTAGCTATCTTAGATATTGCTCGCTCCTTGAACCTCGTACCACCTCCTTAGCTTAAGTCAGAAGCTTGCCTTCTCAGCCTCTTCATCCAGCTCCTTGTTGGATTTGCGCAACTCCTTATCCCACAGCCCTAGTACTCTAAGCAGGGGAGTTGTTGAGCCTCCCACAAAGACCAACTCCACTGGGAAGAGTCGTTTTCTCCAGCAATTGTCTCTGCATTCCGCCACTAAGTCTGTATATTTTTGCCTTAGACCAGAGCAACATGTTTGGCTGTAGAGTTTTCTCAAGTTAATGATGACTATGTGTTTTATTGGAGAATTTTATTAATGTTTACTATTGGCATTGATGGCTGTGGTGAAAACTCAGCTGAGGAGCTGACAGCTGACCACTGTTACCATACATTAATGGAATAGAAAAATGTTCACTTCTTGACAGCAATCATGATATGACATCTAGTTAAACGTTTCTTTCTTTATTCCCTCTATTTTCTCTACTGCTGGTAGTTTTATTGTGGGCCATTGTAAGTGGTTTTAGAAAGCTTCTCATATTATATATATATATGTACTGCTCTCCTGAATGTGTTTCGCATTACAGTTAAAGTATAGTTCTATGGTTTGAGGGATTTTTCCTTTTTATTTCTGCATGCTTGTTTGTCCTTCCAAGTCATACTTTAAATTATTCTTCCACTGCTCACTGTTCCTTCCAATCAACCTTTCGCCATGACAACTGGAATTTTAATTATTTCTAGGCACTAGTAGTTAAAACCTGGTCATCTTCGACTGCAACTCTTATCTTTTATATTGTCATTAAATGATAAACCATGACATGTCTCACTACTGTCCTGTGAAGTTTCTATTTTCCTCTAGCTGGTTTCCAACACCTCTTCCATCCTGCCTGCACCCTTTTTCTAAGACTACTTTTCACCCATCTCTACTCAAATTATACAAGTGTCAAACTTATCGCCCACCTGCCGAGTCATTTATCTTGAAAGTTGTCAAAGTACATGCATGTTCATGTTATGGTGACCTATACATATGGGGAAGACAAGGAGAAAAGTTACGGAAATAACAATTTAATGAACAGAATGTCCACAGGATGGCAACAAGGTCCAAAACAGTATTTAAAAAAAAATAACAATCAAGTCCAGAGTCCATTCTCTCAATAAACAGTCCAAGGAAAACAAGGAGGTATTTTTCAGACTGGGCAGCAAGACGCACAATCCACTGAGGGGGAAACAATAAAAGTCAAATCAAACACTCACCAAAAACGAAGAAATTAAAAAACATTAGCAACAACAATGTCCAAGTAGAGTCAAAAATTGACCAGGTGGGACTGGAAACAAGCCGACAACTGCTGGCTGGAGATCAGCCCCTTAAATCAGTCAGAGTGGATTGATTGATCATCATCAGCTGTGCGACTCTGCCAACCACTATCAGGAACCGTGCCCGTCAACTGTCAAAGAAAAAGAAAACCGTGGAGCAGGAAGTACTTTGACAAAATAAAACAAAACAGAAGTGGATCGTGAAAATAAATTTGATGGGAAATATACGATTTGTTCTGCACTTGCTAAAAGATTATGGCCTCATGTGAGTTTGACACCCCTGGATTATTATATGGAGCCCTGGAAGGTTTCTCTTTTCCATTTCCATTGTTTCTGCAGAACTGCAGTCGGAAAATACAGAGGGAATTGGGCTCAAAGTGAAACAATAATGAATATTTTCACAAGTCACCGGGCAGGAAAATGTTGGTCCATTTCAGCGTCAATGTGAGGAGATAGATGAGGTCAGACAAGGAGAAAATTCAACTAATACTTCTGCTCAAGTTGTTGGAGAAGAAAAGTGTATCGAGTTTGATGAAAAAGTTGTTCAGATCCATCAGTCCCATGCAGACTAATTAATAGAAAAATGGTAATTACAATCTCTGCGGTGACCCCGAGCTCCACGAAGACGGAAGGAATCGAGCAGCTGCCAAGAAGCGACACTCATTTTTCTTTATTGTAATTTCTTTGTGCGTCATTTGTCATGTAGCGGAATCTATTCTGAGCGGAAGGCTTTCATTAAGTCGTCCGATAATGAGTCTGTTTGCGAAGGGGGCGTTTTCCAATACTCGGCCGCCCGGAGAAAGTATCCGATACCGTTTTTGATCCGCTTGGCTGGGTGTTGAAAAACACAAGCGTGGTGACATAACATCTCAATGTAGGCGTGTTTACCTTCCAGTGTTGCCACGTGTGCGGTGAACTTTTCTCTGAATCGCGCCGTTTAAATGTTTAACGAAAACCTTCGGAGACACACGTCAGCAGGCATGTGATCAATACATTAATCCCTGAAGGGTTCCTGACAGGCGGTTCAGGGGGTCACCTTGTCCAAGCACAACTCTGGCTCGTGGTGATGGGAACAGCACTTGCCAAAAAGCCAATTATCTGGTGGGCGTTTACCACACAGGAAGAAAGAGTCGTTTGTAAATTCAATTCTTCACATTTTTACAATCAAATATATCGATTTGATTTAAACATTTCAGAAAAAAATGGTTGTTCTGCTGCAGTAATTTCTCTCAGGAAAAGACAACGGCTGAGGAAATGAACCTGCAGTTACAATTGGATTTTAAAAAGCATTTTTACTCACCGATATGAAGTCAAATTAGGGATATGAGGACAGCTTTAAGACCTCATCTTAACCCTTCTCTTGTCTCTGGGTCAAGGTGACCCGAAGGCCTGAAAACAAATGTGTTTGCGGTATCCCTTGTGTTGTCTATGGGTAAAGGTGACCCGAAGGCCCGAAAAACAAATGTGTTTGTGGTATCCCTTGTGTTGTCTCTGGGTCAAGGTGACCCGAAGGCCTGAAAACAAATGTGTTTCTGGTATTACTTGTGTTGTCTCTGAGTCAAGGTGACTTGGAGCCCCGAAAACAAATGTGTTTCTGGTATCCTGTGTGTTGTCGCTGGGTCAAGATGACCCGGAGCCCCTACAACAAATGTTTTTCTGGTATCCTTTATCTTGTTTCTGTGTTTCTGGTATCCTGTGTGTTGTCTCTGGGTCAAGGTGACCCAGGAGCCCGTAAAACAAATGTGTTTCTGGTATCCCTTGTGATGTCTCTGGGTCAAGGTGACCCAGGAGCCCGTAAAACAAATGTGTTTCTGGTATCCCTTGTGATGTCTATGGGTCAAGGTGACCCGGAGCCCCTACAACAAATGTTGCTTGTGGTATCCTTTATCTTATTTCTGGGTCAAGGTGACCACGGAGCCCCTACAACAAATGTGTTTCTGGTATCCCTTGTAGGTCAAGGTGAAGGACCTCCCTTGCTTCCATAAATAAATATGCAGTGGTTGAGGTCGGATTACCTTGACCCAGAAACAACACAAGGGATACCAAAAAGACATTTTTTTTGGCTACTTTATGGGCCTTTATATACCCATCACTAGTATCCACTCAGAACTAAACCGGAGAAGTTTGACGTCAGCCGCTGAAGTCAAACATGACACGCCAGCTCAACATTCCTCCGCCCTCACAAGACACCAGTCGGCTCCCATTTTCCGAACGTCAGTAAAGTAAATCAGCCATTAAGCTCCTAATTCTTATCAGTTGTTTATAGGATCAGAAGGATGAGGGTTTTATTGGCGGGTGATTCCCCCGCGGCACTTCCTGTCTTTTTATCCAGCCCCGTATCTCGGCATCTTCTGTCAAACCCGCTGTCATCAAGGAGTCCCCTCTCATTTCCATCAGGCGTCGCTATCGCTGCCGATTAACACGCAGAAGCAAGAAGACTCGGGTCTGATCTTATCCGGGGGGCGTCCTCTGAATGGCGGCGGCGGCGGAAAAATACAACAGATAAGAGATCTCCCATAACTTAATTAGCTTTTTATCACACAATGCAATTACAAAATTGTCAAGCAAAAGGGGTTGCGAGGGAAACTTTGAAGGAGCCAACAATAACAAAGTGGTCAGCGCCGCTGGGAGAGCGATGGCGCTACTCGGCGCTCTAGTATCGCGGCATCGAGGGAGGATGTGGTTTATTTAGCATCCGTTGAGTAATGGAAGTCCAATACCAAACATAGCGTTCAGGGGGCCGGAGCACCCACAGAGATGATGATAAGAAAGATTAATGGTGTTGTCGGAGCGGCTGGCGGACGATCGGTGCCTGTGCAGCCCAAATTTGTCGCCTATCTCCAGCATCTGTTTCCCATCCGGAGCCCGGTGACGCAAAAGGACAAGATGTCACCTGAATAAGTAAAGAAAGAGGAGCGAGAGGAGGAAACACACTCGGACTCGACGGGCACGAGTCCTGTGTGACCAGGAACATAAATGATCATAATATTAAATATGTATTCAATTATTTAGATATTTAGAATGAAAAACATGAAAATAAAAATATATTTTATATATCTTTATATAAGAGTTTATTTATTGATTTTACTGGTTTAATAAATGGATAAATGGAAATAAAATGTGATTGTGAGTCATCATTATGTACGTTAATAAAGTCTATCTGATTTAATCTAACTAGGACTCTACATTTTTTTCAAAGATTTAACACTTACATTTTGGCTTTAAGGATTTGGTTCTTTTAATTCGCTCATGAATGATGCAAAATCAGGATTATTATTAAAAATGAATAAAGCTCCCATCTATTTAAATATTAATCCAATTACAATTAAAAAACTTTTTTTTGTTGGGGGTGAAAAATAGAAAGAAATTATCAAAAATGAAAGAAAAAGAATCCAGATGATTAAGAAAATAACAGGCAATGATATGAAAAAAGAAATTACGTAAACAAGAAAAGTATACAGAAATATAAAAGCACTATTATAATAATGAATTTTAAAAACATTTTTAATTTATAATCGTTTTTTCCTGAATATAATATATTTATTACAATGAACTGATGATTTCTTTTAACAATATTAATTATCATTCAAAATGTTTTGTAATAATAACATTTTATATATATTTAACACCTATTTTTCATTCATATATATATTTTTCTTTCTTGTGTTTATGCTTATTTCTGTTTTTTTAATTTACTAGTTTAATTAATTGGAAAATAGAAATAAAATTGGATTTTAAAAAAGGATTCATCATTAAATACATTAATACGGACTGTATTGTATCTGCTTTCTTTTTTTCTGCAAAAGTTTAGATATCCTTATCACCTTATCATTATAATTAAGAAACAAGTAGGCAGTGATATGTAAATGCAAGCAGGGAAAAAATAAATTACACAAAAAAATATGTTGATACACAAGAAATATACAAGAATATAAAAGAAACCAGTTAATCAATTATTAAAATAAGGAATATCATTCATTTTTTAAATGTATTTTAAAATCCAATCTTCTTTTCTGAATTGATTATACTTACATATATATATATATATATATATATATATATATATATATATTGCTTGTCTGTTCTTGTTATACCACTAATAATAAAAGTAATAAGAAAAGAACTCAAGTGACATAAATGGCAGCAAAATTTATATACAATGATCGAAAAAAAAGGTTAAAAAAATATATGTAAAAATATATGAAGACAATATATATAAATAAATTACTGGTAAGAATCGATAAACAGGAATACTAATACATGCGCGCAGGTACATATGTACATAAATTTCCTTTTTTAGCAATTAAAAAAAAAGAACATTTTTAATTCATCTTAGTCAAGATATTATTTAACTTTTTTAAGCGTATTTAAACTGTATTACTATTTCTTCTATTGTCCCTTATTGTTTAGAGTAAAACTCAACAAACATCCAACCCTCAGACTCTAACTCTATCTCTAACATGGAGTTTTCCTCTAACAGCTCAGCTCGTGTCAAATTGAAAACATGTTTCCAGGAAACAGGTTCTTATTTCACGTTTGCGTCTTCAATATTTCATCCGCTGATAAATATTAAATGTGCAACTGTGACACAGGTTGAAACGCTATAAATAAATCAGAAGGTCATGGGGTCGAGGACACTGAATATGGAGATGATTTTTAACATTTGCAT
The DNA here is from genome assembly GCF_982586985.1 of Callionymus lyra. Classification (NCBI taxonomy): domain Eukaryota; kingdom Metazoa; phylum Chordata; class Actinopteri; order Syngnathiformes; family Callionymidae; genus Callionymus; species Callionymus lyra. The sequence continues at coordinate 5,823,294 of NC_141823.1, forward strand.
GGAAATTGCATCTGGGTCTTTTGAGTGTTTATGTATGGATCCGTGTGAGTCTGGCCGCTGTTATCACATTTGTAATCCCGACACGTCGCAGAATCAAACATCCAACCTGATCTGAGTTTTTTTATTTTATTTTGGGGTCCCGTCCAGTCGTTTTTCATCGGTTTGCGTCGACAAATAGATCCTGGTCTCACTACAAAACAACTTTCCCGCTCAGTGGCGTATTCATGTATTCACTGGGAACCTCTGCTCACGGGGAACATCTGCTTCTCCACAGGTGATATGGAGATGAAACACCCAGTCGCCGGTGGCAAGTGAATCCCATTTATTCCTGATTCGGCACTTTTCTCCGGAAGCGGCGTCTGAGAACACGATGTTCAGGCGGTGATTAACATTCCAGCAGGTTGTGTTTGTCGACTCAAATGTTTCCGGTCACACCAGAGCGAAGATGAAATGGTTACAATACATCTGAGGGGGGGGGCTATGATGAGAAAAGTGGTCATAATGTTATGACGCAGCGTTTGCCAGACGAGAGGCTCGAGATGAACAAAAAACAATCAAAGGATTATTTAAAGGAGAAATAACCTTAACTTTATTTAATTAAGTTGAAACTCCAGTCAGAGTCTTTCATTGACGACAAAGCTCTTGAAGAAAAAAAACTCCTTGAAAATGAAAATGAATGAAGCTTAATACTGAATAAATATGGAATTAATAAAATAGAAAAAAAAAACATTTTATGTTTCTTTAAAAGTAAAAAAAATAGATATTGTGTTGATAATACTTTAATATTTGTTCAAATTAATATTTTGTCTGTAAGAACCTTATAGAATAAATGTATATATTTTTATATAGTGCAGAAACAATTTCAGTTATTATCCAAAAAAAAAGGAAAAAACATGACAATAGAGAAAAGACAAATACTTACACGTAGTAAACAAAAATATAAAATAAAATAAATGATTATAATAATAAGAGGCATGAAATAATTCGAATGTATTCAAATTGAAATAAAAATACATTTAAAAATGCATCTAAATAAAACGACTATTTTCAGTGAAGAGTTTTAAGAATCGGAGAAATGTGAGTTCTTCTACTAGAGCGGCTCAGAATTCTGGCTGCAGAGTTTTGTATGAATTGCAGGCGAGACACCAAAATAAACTGTTGCAATAGTCTAGACACAAACACATGGATTATAAGATCCAGATCATGTTGTAAGTAAGTAAGTAAGTATTTTTTATTTGTATAGCGCTTTTCCAGACCAGGGTCACAAAGCGCTTAAACAATCAAAACAATATTCAATAAAGTATATACTTTAAAGATCAAGATACAACTGATAACACAACAGGAGTTCCAGAAAATCAAGGAAAAGCCTGAACAAATAAAATACACGTTTTTGAGGCCGTTTTCCTCAAAAACGTTTAGAGATATTTCTCAGTTGAAGGAAACTGTTTCTTGTCACTTGAATTCTTCTTCGCTGTTTGGACAAGATACATAAGCCTTGTTGCTCTGACACTAAAGGAGAAGAACAAGCGACTCCATCGACTGTCTTTGTCTGTTATCTTGGATCCGAACCCAGTTCTGTTCTAATTAAAGCACGGGTCCTGCTGATAATGGATCATTGTCGCACTGGCAAGAGTCGCAGAGCGTCGTCTCCGATTGATCTGCTCGCTGTGAAGATGTCGTAGGTGACATCAGCAGCTCGCGATGCTTCTCGCTCCGTGATAACAACGCCGCAGCTAAGTGCACGTTAAAAGATTTCTCTCCTTTGCATCAGTGCATCGATCGAGGGAGAGTCTATAAGCGATCGTATCGATACGTGAAGCTGTCGCTGCATGAAGATGTTTTTGAAACGACGTCTCTCCGGGAGACGTTTGTGTGCGACGTTGATTCAACTCCTCAGCATGACGTCTAATGATTCCACCTTCTTCTGTTCATTAGTGACTCTGTCATTGTAGTTCTACTATACATGTTCAATGCATCTGTTACATTGACATTATAGTTGTTATTTTTTCTGATAAAAAGGATTGATTCTTATATATTTGCAACCGTATTTTCCAAAACAAATGTTTAATATTTTGTTTCCTTGTCTGGCCTTTTTTGTTTGACTTTAGTTGTTTATTTCTTTCAACAAATTACTTTAAATTGGGATTTTATTTTATCGTTTTATGGTTTGTGACGATGGGAATCATGTTTTATCATAATTATTAGTAGTAGTAGTAGTCGTATAAGTAGTAAAATAACAATAATAATAATATAGTAAATAGTAAATAGTATATATAGTAAATAGTAAAGTATAGTAAAAATAATAATAATAGTAATTATGAGTATTTTATTGTTAAACCGTTTAAAACCTTATGTTATTAATATTATTAATTATTATTAGTTGTAGTAGTAGTAGTTGTAATCATTTACTTTCAATTATATATATATTTTTTGTCATTTAACGGTTTGTGACAATGGGAACCGTCTTGTGTTATAATTGTGTTGTTCTCAGTATTATCTTGATCTTTAAAGTATGTACTTTTTTGAGTATTGTTTTGATTGTTAAAGCGCTTTGTGACCCTGGTCTGGAAAAGCGCTATATAAATAAATATTACTTACTTAAAATATTACTATTATTATTATTGTTAGGAGTATGAGTAGTAAAATAAAAAATATATTATAACAACAACAACAATATAATAGCAATAATGAATAGTAATTTATTGTGAGACAGTTTGAAACTTTCTTCCGTTGTTACTATTTTAATTATTATTATTATAATTTGTAGTAGTGCTAGTTGTAACAATCATAGTTTGGGAACTAGTTTTGATTAATAGTTGACAGTCGACACTTTTGGTTCACATCGAAATTGTCTGTTTACATTTCTTTCTGTTCTACTAGTATTTTCAGGGAACCATGTTGTTTTTTCCTAATTATACGATTTAAATATATATATTAATTTTTTTTTTTTGTTTGTTTTCAAAATGTATATTAAGGGGTTTTTTTTTATGTGTGTTGTTTTAGTCTTTTTACTTAAATTTTAAATGGGGATCCACATTTTTGTTTATTCCCGCTTCATGTGTCAAACTGTCAGCGCTGTTACTCCAAAGACATCAAACTGTCAACAGATCAACACATTTTTTTTAATATTTTTTTCATCTTACTTCAAATAGATTTTTTTTCAAAATTGCAAATAAATAAATAATTCAGTATTTTAATAGCATTTTTAAATCCTTCTTTGGATAAAATAAATAATGACATTCAAAAAACTATTTTTAAATATAGGTAATTATAGTATTTCACTGGCGACTGCATGTCAACAGCAGGTTCTTTGTGTGTTTCTCAGGGTATTATTCATACTCGCTGGGTCGTACAGTGAGAGAACGCCGGGTGTAATTTGTGGGGCGTGGACTGGAGGCTCGGCCCGTCTTTGAAGGAGCATGTTGGGATGAAACCAGCCTTTTTGTAATCTGCCTGACATTTATCAGCGCCGTCGCTCTAATGGGGATGTCATTGTAGGAGGAGAGGAAGCGTCTGGCTGGGCCCTCAGAAAGAGGTGCCGTGATGGAGATGGAGAGCCGTGTAAAGATTAGCCGTATCTCCAAATGAGACCTCTAGTCATCTTAAGAAGGGGGGAAAAAAAAGGGAAAATTGTGTTTCTTAATTTGTGTCCTATTTATCACTACAGTCAAGGCTGTATCCAGGGCGGACTCGCTGAGTAATGTGAAGCACTGCAGGCACGTTTGAGGTTATTTTCTTTTCCACAAAATCCATCTGATTGATCACGTATCAACCTCGGCATCGTTCAGATGCAGACCTGGGTTCACATCCCCTCCATCCCTCGCAACAAATATTTAGATCCCTGTGTTTAACAAGATGAAATAATAAACTTTGTTTTAGGACACTTAATTGTCTTTCACAATTCTTAGAGTCACTTTACAGGTTCTCAATGAAAATAAAATCACATAATACAATAAAATCACATAGTTGAAAGTCAAATCTGTTTCCTTCAACTGAGAAATATCTATTAACTTAGGAAAATGGCCTCAAAAACGTGTATTTTATTTGTTCAGGCTTTTCCTTGGTTTTCTGGAACTCCTGTTGTGTTATCAGTTGTATCTTGATCTTTAAGGTATATACTTTATTGAATATTGTTTTGATTGTTTAAGCGCTTTGTAAATAGTATATATAGTAAATAGTAAAGTATAGTAAAAATGATAATAATAGTAATTATGAGTATTTTATTGTTAAACCGTTTAAAACCTTATGTTATTAATATTATTAATTATTATTAGTTGTAGTAGTAGTAGTTGTAATCATTTACTTTCAATTATATATATTTATTTTGTCGTTTAACGGTTTGTGACAATGGGAACCGTCTTGTGTTATAATTATAGTTATTATTATTATTGTTAGGAGTATGAGTAGTAAAATAAAAAATATATTATAACAACAACAACAATATAATAGCAATAATGAATAGTAATTTATTGTGAGACAGTTTGAAACTTTCTTCCGTTGTTACTATTTTAATTATTATTATTATAATTTGTAGTAGTGCTAGTTGAAACAATCATAGTTTGGGAACTAGTTACTTTGTTTTAGGACACAGGGTATTGTGTTTTGTGACCTTGGACAATGTTTGTATTTTGTCTTGTGTGTGGGTCAAAATAACATTATAAAAATGACTGTTTCTTAATGTTTTCATTGGCTGAGTAACAATTGCATTACTAGTACAGCTATACATGTAACTTGTTAAAGTGATTTTTATTTTTATTTTTTTTCTCTCTGTTCTTTTAATTGGCTAATGTTTTCAGATTTCAGAAAATAAAGAGCTTTTCTATCACATTTTAAAATGGATTTCATATGAAATGAAATATTACAAATACTGTACAAGGTGACCCAGATGTGGAATACAATACAATTACTGGGTGACAAAAAAACAATTTAATACAAAGACACAGTTCAGATACAACAAATGTCCAGCAGATGGTGGCAGTGAAACTAGAGTCCTTTGTCCTTTGTCACAACAATCACAATATTAAGTAATAAAGACAGTTCAGGGCGGGCTTGGCTGCAAGTCACCAGATCCACCGGGCAAGACGAGAAACAAAAATTAAATCCAACAAAAAGACGAAAAAGTGGTCAGGAAAACAATCAACAAAAGTTCAAGGCAAAGTTCAAAAAGTCGGGCAGGAGCAAGAATAACTAGGGTAAAGAGGGCAATATGCTGACGCCACATCTGAGAGGATTCCCACCTTCATACCTGGCGGTAGATTGTTCATCGTCGGCAGCTGTGGTTCTCGCAGAGCCTCGCCCTCGACTGTCAAGAGAGAGAGAGAGCAGGCAGGAGCAGGAAACAATGATACAAAATAAAAGCCCCTGGAAGATTGACGTGACAACAAAACTAATTGTATGGCATTTTTCATTAAAAAAGATGATTGTATGGCTTCCATAAATACATATGCAGTAGTGGAGTTCGTTCACCTTGACCCAGTATCGCATCCATTCAACATTAACTTGGGATCATTTTTCAATTAATTATCCACATCCTAGCTACAATATTATGATTGAATTATTAGTTTCTCTAAATTCTACATTCAGATGATATGATATTTTGTGGGATCGTCCACATCTTCAAGAAGAGATCAGCATCAACCCATGATTGTTACCCATGGAAAGTATTGATCTGTAACCATCTTATATTTACCATTTAAATGAGCTGAAACCTATTAACTGGGTGATAATCCAAAACTTGTTATAAACAATAATTTGATGAATAAAATAATGAACTAGAAACAATGAATAAATTAATGAATGGGCTATGTGAATTTTAAACAGTACAGAGTATGACCCTGATAATGAAGGATTATAAGGGGGAGAGTAGCTGAAGTGCCGCTTTTAGTTTGAAAGCCAGAAGTTTTTTTCCTATGTCTAAATTACGTTTGGTGAATTTACGGTTAAGTTAGGCGATGACACTCTAGATTAAAGTGCGGTTCATGAATGCATGAATGGACAAACCTGAACCATTATTAGCTTGATCACAGTACGATGTTATCGCTGTTGTATGAAAATGCTGGAAAGCAATTTGTGACGCTGTTCCGTAAAAAGGCGCAAATAAAACTTATTTCAGAGAGACAAACACAGGAAATCCAGAATATCAGGGAAAAGCTAAAATAAAAGTGTCTTGAGATGTTTCTTGAAGGAGTCAGTAGATCATCAAACACAGAGATGGTTCCAAAGCTTAGGAACAACAGTCTGGAAGGATTTCTCTCCTCTGGTCCTGAAGTTCAGGAACCATCAGTAGATTCTGATCCACAGACCTCAGAGCCCGAGCTGGGGTGTAAGTCTGGATCAGATCACTGATGGAAGGTCTGACCATGAATAGATCTGAAAGTAAGAACCAGAATTTTAAAGTTGATCCTGAAAGAAACTGGCAGCCAGTGAAGAGTTTTAAGGATCGGAGAAATGTGAGTTCTTCTACTAGAGCGGGTCAGAAGTGTTGTGCAAGCGAGACAGATCCTTCTTGTTATTGTTATTAGTAGTAGTATTAGTAGTAGTTGTGGTAGTCGTAGTAGTAGATCGATTTCAGCATTCATTTAATAAATATTTTAAATTTAATTACAAATGTAATTAATTAAATTCATGTTTAAGTTTTGGATCAATTCGGTTCCCCTATAAACTATATACATATTTCATTTTATTTTATGTTTTATTTACTTTTACATTTACTTTTTACATTCTTTACATTTTAGTAACTGTAATAAAAAAAAAAATCATCAGCAGATTGTAACTAGAGTTTTATTTATTTATTTACGTGTTGCTTTAAGCATGATTTGCATTATTCTTTAATAAACCAAGTATCTTAACTTGAAAACATGAGTTTAATTGGCAAATATGATCATAAAATGTGGCTCAATTATGTTATAAAATAATTGTCACAGTTGTTATTTTAAATTACACATGTTTAAATCAGTAATTTAAGGACAAGTATTGATTTAGAAATGTTGTTTTTTTTCCAATTAAGTTTACGATCAATCACAATCTTGAGGTATCCATCTACGAAGCATCTATTTAGCCTCTCTCTGAGGACAATAAACCAGGGTTCCTCTGAGAACCCGAGCTCAGTGTTGACGTGTCAGGAGAGAGTCGCGCTCAAGCAGACTCACTCACGCAGGCGGCGGGCTTCAAAAATTGAAGTGACAACTGCATGTGTGTCGAGAAAAGGTTTCAAGCAGCGCGGTGAACGGACACACACACACATGGCGGATATGGAGAGCATGACAACAGAGAGGGAAAATGAAGTTTTGATGAGTTTGGGGATCACTTTCTGAGATGTCACAGCGTCGGCATCGTGGAACGACAATGACAAGAGAAAACATTCGGAACTAGATGTAAATTGACACCGAGTTTCTTTGTTTGTTTTCCAGTCCTACTTTGGAGAAGTAGATACTCGGGGTAACAACTTCACCGACTCTTTTTCCTGCTCCAAAAAACAACAAGACTCGGATATAGATCAAGACATGTTGTTTTAAAACTTCTAATGTGACGTGGATATGATTTTCATATCGTCTTTTCTGTCCAGCTCTCTTAAATAAACAGACAGTATGATACAGTGGGTCAAGAGAATTCAGTACATAAAAAAGCAAGTAATAGAAGTAGTAGTAGTAGTAGTAGTAGTAGTTGTAGTAGTGGAAGTAGTAGTAGTATTAGTGGTAGTAGTAGTGGCAATGGTAGTAGTAATGGTAGTGTTAGTAGTAGTGGTAGTGGTAGTGGTGGTAGTAGTAGAAGTAGTAGTTGTAGTAGAAGTTGTAGTGGTAGTGGTAGTGGTAGTAGTAGTGGTAGTGGTAGTGGTAATAGAAGTAATAGTAGTTGTGATAGTAGAAGTGGTGGTAGTAGTAGTGGTGGTAATAGTAGTAGTAGTAGTAGAAGTAGAAGTAGTAGTAGTAGTAGTAGTAGAAGTAGCAGTAATAGTGGTAGTAGTAGTAGCAGTAGTAGTAGCAGTAGTAGTAGTAGAAGTAGTAGTAGTGGTTGTAGTAGTGGTAGTAGTAGTGCCTGTAGTAGTAGTATTAGAAGTAGTGGTAGTAGTACTAGTGGTAGAATAAGTGGTAGTGGTAAACGTTGTAGCTTCTCTCAAATAAACAGCAAGTACGCTACAGTGGGTCAAGAGCATTCGGTACTTAAAAAAAGCAAGTAGTAGTAGTGGTAGTGGCAGAAGTAGTGGTAGTAGTGGTAGTAGTAGTAGGAGTAGTAATAGTGGTAGTAGACGTAGACGTAGACGTAGACGTAGACCTAGAAGTAGTAGTAGTTGTTATAGAAGTAGTAGTGGTAGTGGTAGTAGTAGTATAAGTAATAGTAGTTGTGGTAGTAGGAGTAGGAGTATAAGTAGTAGTAGAAGTGGGAGTAGTAGTGGTAGATGTAGAGGTTGTAGTAGTAGTAGTAGTAGTTGTAGTAGAAGTAGTAGTGGTAGTGGTAGTAGTAGTAGAAGTAATAGTAGTTGTGGTAGTAGTAGTGGTGGTAGTAGTAGTAGTAGTGCTGGTAGTATTAGTGGTAGGAGTAGTGGTAGTTGTAGTGATTGTAGAAGTAGTAGTAGAAGTGGTAGTAGAAGTAGTGGTATTAGTTCAAGTGGTAGAAGTAGTGGTAAAAGTATCTTCTCTCAAATAAACAGCCAGTACGCTACAGTGGGTCAAGAGCATTCGCTACATAAAAAAAAAATCAAGAGAGAATTTGACCCAAACCTTTCATTGGATTCAGTGTCATGCAGCACTTGTCTCCTGCGCTCGTGGCCCCTTCACTGTAACGACGGTGATAGCTCTGAGAGGCGCTGAAGCACAACACGTCGCCCCTTCTTCCGGACCACAGCAGCCATCTGTCACCGCGTCCCACCTTCCCTGACTTCTCTCTCGGGCATATCTGGGCCACGGCCAGCAGAGCTTGAGCTCTTTGTCATCTTGGAATGTTGGGAAGAAACCAGAAGGTTGGTGTAAGAAATTGGTATTTGAACCCCTTTAATGGGTGCGATTTAAGGGGCGATGTCGCTGTCGGCACCAGTGCTCACAGAAACAGGTGAAAATCTAGTGAGTGAACTCTAGAAAAGGTTTAATTTGAAAAGGTATAGTGCAACATCGATGATCCAAATGTATCCTTACAACTTTTTTATTTCTTTAGGCTCGATTTGAGGCTCCTAGATTGAGGACCCATGTCACGTTCCCCTACCTAGGGCTTTTAATTTGTAAAGTCCTTTTCTGGGTTTCCTGTTGCTCTCTTGATAGACCGTGAGGTAAGATCCATGGCTGAAGACTATCAGGCCAATCAGCGGTGCTGCATAAAGAGTCCTCTCCTGTGCTGTGTCTCAAATCGCATACTAGCGTACTAAAAGTTAGTATTTTTAGTACGTTAGTGTGTCTCAATTCTTAGTATGCGAAATTTAGTGCGCCATGCATACTAAATTGGCGTACTAACACGCCCACAAAACTAGTATGGTTCGATGGACACTAACCATACTAAACAGCCGCCATTTTAGTGACGTTTTAAACGGAAGTTACGTCATATATAAATGCATATATATGCATATACTTAAATGTGTATTTTCCGCAGCAGTAGGAGGATAAACACGTCTTCGCTGCTGATACCAGCTTAAATATCTCGCGATTATTTAGATTCTCATATTTTTTCTTTATTTCTTTTTCCAAAGTTGCAAAACGTGCTGCCAGCAGGTGTCGGCGATAGCGTTCAAACAGCTGCTTGAAACATTGTTAAATAGAAGTAGAAGAAGAAGCTGTCATGTGATTTCTGGTTAGTGTGTAGCAGCAGAGTTTGATTTGAGACATACTATCTGCGGAGAATTTGCGTACTAGTTAGTATGCATACTAAACTGATGCATACTAACTTCTAGCATACTAAGATTAGTATGCGATTTGAGACACAGCACTGGTCTGCGTCGATGTCATCACGTTGTTTCTGGACCATCGGTAAAGCTCTCAGTTGTTGGCCTAGAGCACCACCTTCGCTACTTCGACTTTTTTTTTCCTGCCAGCGCTTTGTGTTTCCTTTGGTGAGTAAATTTTCGTAGTGGATCTCGCGCCTTGCAGCCACACTTGCCTTGTTTTTGGACTTCTAAGCTGTGTCTCAAATCGCATACTTGCATACTTAAACTTAGTATTTTTAGTGCATAAGTGCGTCTCAATTCTTAGTATGTAAAATGTAGTGCTCCATACACACTAAATTGTCACTAAAACACCCACACAACAGAGTACGGATCGATGAACACTTTCTACCCTAAACAGCCGCCATCTTAGTGACGTTGTTAACGGTCATATACATATATAGTTACAGGGGCATTTTCAGCAGCGGTAGGACAATGACCCGTCTTTGGTGCTGATACCGGAGTAAATATCTCGCCAATATTTAGTTTCTCATATTTCTTGATCCAAACAAAACGTGCTGCCAGCAGGTGGCGATAGTGTTCCTACAGCTGGTTTAAATCATCGTTAAATAGTAGTAGAAGAAGAAGCTGTCGCGTCATTTCCTGTTAGTGCGTAGCAGCAGAGTTTGATTCGAGACATACTATCTGTCAATAGCTTGCGTTATAGCTAGTACGTACACTATCCTGATGCATACTAACCAACAGTTCACTAAGAGAAGTATGTGATTTGAGACACAGCACTGGTTTTTAATTGGCCTTGTTAAGACTGAGACGTGGACCCTTTTGACGCCATGTTGTGGACGTTTTGTGTATTACATCGTGTGTTGCGTGATTATTTAAGTCTTTTGTGAACCATCTGCCTGGTAACTTATCATCCTTCGCTTCTGGGGTCATCTTGCTAACTACACCGTCAGAACCCAGCCACAAGCGGTCATGGTATTCGGTGGTACCGTGCCGCTGTCTGAAACCCTGCATAATTGAAACTCACACACAAAATTGAACTAATTCGTCGGGAAATATGCTGAAACCTCGATGATCACGTCCCAAATCATCCTCACAACTTTTATTTTCTTTAGGTATCGCCGATGTCATTTGGGAACCATTGGTTCTATGGTGTAATTACCAGATTATGACGCTCCTAATGTACTTTTTCACGAACATATTCACTCGATTAAGTCTGCATTATTTTTTTTCTTCTTTTCTCTGGGCTCTCTCTCTGGGAACAACACATTTGGATCACGCCCACGCCCTTCCACATCGCCTCATTCATTTGTGCCTGAAATAACAATCTGATTATGTTAGCAAATGTAAGTGAATTTGTAAAACCATTTTGTTGAACATGGAGTCCCTGTCTTTTCAGGCAGAACCGCAGAGCCTCGGCACCTCCTGCAGAACGCTTACGATGCATGACAACAAGAGGAAATGAGCTAAATGAGTGCATAAAATGCAGTGTATCGGAACAGAATCCAGATAGACTCGCTTCAGCGCGAGACGGAAAAAAAAAAACACCATTATTTTGCGAGTAGGTCGTGAGACAAAGTGCACGATCTGAAATATAAAAACATCATAATTGGGTCTCATTTCTGTGTGCAACCAATATACAAGTATTACTTGCACAATTTACTGGCACATGAAGCCGCGGTAAGTTTCTTAAACAGCCACGGTTTTATTCATACACAATGGAACACATGCTGCATTATGGGAATATGAATATCCATTTAGCTTTTTGTATTCACACATTGAGATGATGATATTAGTTTCACAGTTTTCCAAACTTCCCCCGTCTAATACTAAGGAGGGAGCGTGTGCTTCCCAACGAGTGTTTAGTGCGTTATTATCGTCGATTTAACGGTAAACGATGGCATGGTTTCATCCCTCGCTGTCGTTGAGGAAAGATAACGATGGCTCTTCGTCCAAGTGAGAGGCGACTTCGCCGCAGACGTGTACCGCCCACCTCTGTGTTGAGGCGTCGGGTTCCATAAAGCAAACATCTGCCATATGTTTACGTCTCACTCCTATTCAACTGAAGCGTCTTCAGAGCGTGAAGATGTGCTCAAGGACGCTTTCTCGCCGTGACTCCGTTCCCATCCTGACCCGGTCTTTCAGCTTCGCTACGGGGAGAAAAAGCTATTCAAGAGGTCAAAAACTATTTTTCTTCGAAGAGTTTTTAAGTACGATACAGTTATGAAGCTTCATTAAACTCTCTTAGAACAGTTTGAAGTTTTTATTTTTTATTCCGGGCCAGACCAGGACGAAAGGCTTAAAGTATTCATGCGCTAGTCCTGTCTGATCATCTAGACATTTATTTTTACAACTATCAATTGTGTATTGTTTGATTAGTTCAACTGTTCAGATACAACTTTTTTCCTTATTTATTTCCTTAATAATAATATAATATACGCTTCAGACTTCTGCTACAACTCTGAGCTGAGTCTCTGGTCTGTTCTACGCTGATGACACTGTTATTGTTGGATGCATCAGGGACAATAGTGAGGACGAGTACAGGAGTCTGATACGTGACTGTGTAGACTGGAGTGAGAGGAACCACTTGCAACTGAACACCTCAAAGACCAAGGGGCTGGTCTTGGACTTTGGGAGATCCAGGACAATATCAATTCAATTTTATTTAAAGTGTCTTATCATAACAAAGTTATCTCAAGACACTTTACAGTTGAAGTAAGATTATAGTGGAGAAAGTAAAAACAGATCCCAGCTATTCAAAGCCACGTCCAGTGTCCATCAGAGGCGACGAGGTGAAGATAGTCGACAATTATAAGTACACATAAACCATGGTTACAACACATACTATGTATATAAGAAAGTTCAGAGTAGACTGTACTTTCTGAGGAGGCTTCGATCATTGAACATCTGCAGGAAGCTCCTCTGCATGGTCTGTGGTGGTCAGTGTTTTATGCTGTGGTGTGTTGGGGTGGAAATGTGTCCAAGTGTCAACAGGTTGATCAGGAGCTCTGTGGTTGAAGCTGGACTCACTGGTGACAAGAGATCACTGGACAAACTACTGTCCATCATGGATGATGACAGTCCCAAATCGCGCACTTCTGCGCTTGCACTTAGTATTGTGAGTGCAAAAGTGCGTCTCAATGAGCACTGTGTAAAAATGTAGTCCACAATGAGCACTCAAATGGCAAGAAAATTGAGTGTGGATCGATGGACACTATCCACCATTATCGACCGCCATCTTAGTGTAGCTATCGTAGCTTCCATTTAGCGTCATCTACGTCACTGACGACGCGTCTTCGGATTTGAGAAAACACAGGTTTTACCACAACACAACAACAGTAATAACAAAATGAAAGACAACTTAATAACTTGTTTCAATCGCTTAAAAGTGTTGTCAAGTGTCGATGATAATGTTCGAACGACGGGTTGCAATCAGTGTTAAAAAGTAGTAGAAAAAGAAGCTGTTGAGTCGTAGCAGCAGTATTTGATTTGAAACAGTACTAAATGTTGCGCACTGGGCAAGTACGTGCACTGTCTTGCTATGTACTGTAAACCAGTGCACTTGGAGAAGTGCACGATTTGGGACGCAGCCATGGCCTTCTGGGCTCGTGAAGCATGGGAAATGTCATCCTAACGAGTCCAACAAAGTCATTTTCAAGCGTTCAACAGCTGTTTGTTAAATCATCTGTTACAGAAAAGTGACAAAACTTACTTTAAATACCACATGTTAATGTCCCTTACAGTTAATCACTCACAAACAGCTGCTGGCTTCTTTTTAATTAAACAGCCCCTTAAATTTCCTTGCTTTTTTTTCATTTTTTTTTCACCGAGTACAATCTGTTTTCGCAAACTTGTATCTGAAAATGCTGAGCCTCCGTTCTTCCAGTTTACTGATTCTGATGCTGATGATGGATGTAGCACAAGCGACAACCGCTCACAGCGAGGCCTGTTTAATCAGCTTCTTATTTCCATCGACACAACCACCGCTTATACGTTTAATATCGTCTTGATTCATAACCACATCCATTACACTTAATCACACATGCATAATGTCATCTCTGTATATTTTCAATTCCTCGGTTTCTCTGGGTTTAATGAATGGTCACTTGTGCCTCTGGACCTTTTTTGGTCTCGGTGACAAGTTGAGCGACGCTGACTGTGAATGTCAAGAGTGCTGTCCTGTGAAGTTCGAGTCAAGGAAGTTGACAGTTAAATGGGAAGATAATTCACCACTTTGACACTGCCAGTTTGTCACGACTCACCGGTTTAAAGCTCGTTCCTCGGCTGCCTATAACGCTTTTATTGACTTTCACACTTTGCTGACTAGCATCCAGCTATCGTGGAGCAGATAGTACTTCCCCGAGTTTCGTAATAAGAGTTTAATTTAAAGCTCGCTCCTGGTTAACTGTCGGTTTTGTTGTGCTGATGATGAACTTTTACTCGGTACTTAAATGTGTTTTGGTTTATTTGAGGAACATTTCGTTTCTTTTGTTACAAAATAAAATAAAAACTTTCATCAGTTTTACTTGTGGTGAATGTTGCATTTGGAACATTAAGTCAATAAAGGAGTTGAATTGAGAAAAAGGGTTTTAATACAATATAAAGGTTTCTTGTCCAAATACAGAAGCAATAATATCACATATTTGAATCTAGTTTGTATCAGTACTTACACTGGATGCTCTGTATAAAAAATCATAAAGGAAACACAGGAAAAAAAGATGTGGTCGTACAAAACAGAAAGAAAGAACATGTTGTAAAAACCTAAAGGACACGTGGTAGTAAAATACTAGTGATGGTCTGAAGCTTCATGAAGCAGTGTCATTATCTTTAGAGTCCACTAGATGGCGTCTCAGCAATATTTTACCTTGTTTTGAACAACTGTTCTAATGAAACATAATTTGACCTCTAAACAACATTACATTCGTTACATGAAGCTTCATCAGACCATCACTATAAAATACACAAAGGAAAAGCCTTTTTTTTTTTTACAGAAAAGAAAAGAAAATGTTGTAGGAAAAAAATTGAGGAAAAAAACATGGTAGTAAGAAATATGAAAAGAAAAAGGAATGTGGTAGTAAAACAACTCTGTGTGGTAGGACAAAGACAAAGGTATAAACATGGGTTTAAAACAGGTAAGAAAAAAGTGCTCTTTAAAAAACAAAAAGGAAAGAAAATGTGATAGTAATAGAAACAAAGGAAAAACACGTAATAAAATGAGGTACAAAAAATACAGTAAAAAACACATGCTAGAAAAAAAACAGGAAAATAAATGTGGATATAAAAAAACACAAATGAAAAAAAATGTGGTAGTCAAAAAATTATGTGGATATAAAAAAAAACACAAAGTAAAAAACATGTGGATTTAAAAAAACACAAAAATTAATAAAAATAAAATAAAATGTGGTAGTGAAGAACAAAAAAAACATGGATCTAAGAAAACACAAAAGGAAAAACCATGTGTTAGTAAAGAAGACAAATATAAAAAGAAGTGGTGGATACAGAAAGAAGTATAAATAGCATAATAACAAACTAACAAGAAAACAAACATTTCTATAAAATAAAACTGTCTAGAAACAAGTCTAGGAGATGCAACAGTCATGTAACAAGTGTGAGAAATCAATCGCTTCTTTATAGTGGAGAGAAAGAACTGATGCTGAGCTGCAGTCACTAACAAAAGGGATGTAAATAAAATAAACATTAATTTAACAAGACAGAATATTTAACAGAGACTGAGGGACACCAGATACTAACTCACAACTCTCCTGACACTTATGCAACAACTGATGAAAAAACTTCTTCTCTCAGGGCAGCAGCTCGACTCCAACAGTACAAATATGTGGTGAAATAAAACGTATTGTAAAAGAACTCAGGAGTTTGAGTCACAGGTTTTAATAAACTGTTTAGAATAGTCTTAAGATGAATTTTACTCAATTAAAGTTAATCATTTGTAATGAATCTTGAACACATTTCACGACCTGAACAGTTTTTGGCTCGAGTTTCTTCAACGATGATGTTCGGACTCTCGGCTCGCGCGACATTGTTTGTGAGGTTTAATTAAAACCTCTTCTTCTCCTGATGGACTTTGTTCAAGTCGTCCTGCTGACTTCTAGATTGCCGAGCCAAACACATACGTGGAGCTCCTTTGATTGTTTCGGTTCATCGAAACACCCCGAACAATTTGTTTTGTGTTGCTAAGTGTCGACCTGGGCCGGTTTTTTTTGTCAGCGTGGACCTGAACCTGCATCTCTTCACCCATGAGAAGAAGTGAATTATTATTTTATTATTTTTATTATTAAACTAGTGCAGTTACATAATCCAGTGCTTGCTACGATCTAAAGTTATACACTCTTCAAATAGTTATACAAACCTTTCTATACCCGATCATGACCATGGGTTGGACGACTCAATTTCCTCAGGGGCCACATTATTTACTCAAATATCTTAATATTCATCCAAATGATTTTAAGGGGGAAGAAATATGCACAAAAAGAACCAAAAAAAATAGGAAAATTCTCCTTTGACATGTTGAGAGACGCATTAATACAGTCGAACGGCCAAATGTGGCCCCTGGTTTGTTAAAATGATCGCCCCCAAATAATTTTGAACTTTTTTGCCAGTTTTGTGAACACATCAGATGCACAAAAACATTTTTTGTGTATATTTTTATACATTTTTTGTATCAAAAACCCCGGGGTGGATCTAGAATATCTATGTAAGGGGTAAAAACAGTAAAAAGGGGAAGAAATATCAACAAAAATAACCCAAATATGCCATAAAACATATTTTTTTCTAAATGTTATTTTAATATTCATCCTAATTATTACGAAATATTCACAAGGACAAAAAAAAAAGTAGGAAAAATCTCCTTTGACCTGTTGAGGGCCGCATATATACAGCGAAATGTGGCCCCTGGTTTGTGAAATACTATCGCCCAAAATACATTTTTAAACGCAACACATGAGGGTTTTTTTTGGAGGGGGGGTGTTGTATATTTTGGAATATTTTTGTATCAATAAATTAAAATAAAAGGAGAGAAATTACAGTAAAGTAACAGATAAATAATAAAGAGATATTACTATGGAACCAGATTCTAAAGGAAATATCCCAAAATGATGGACAAAATATTTCAATTAATCATTTGTTTGATTGGATGGATCTAGAAAAAAGATCCACAGACGTATAGACAGAATTTATTCAGTTTGGAAAGCAAACTGTGATGGCAAGGCTTTTTTCTGTTGTTTCAACCAAACCGGCTTTGTTTTAAAAGTACCAGTTGTGCTCCAATATTGGATTCAAATTAAGCAAAAGCCATCCCTACTTAGATTCTTGTCTTCAAGTGTCAAATGAAATGTTTAAAGCTATATTTCCTTCCTGTGAAGATCGTCTTCCTCGCTGTCCTCACTCAGTCCACTAAGACCACAGTCTTCAACCGGGACTCTCTAAATAGCTCCACTTAAGCTGTTGGGGTTAGGAAGAGAGGATTATTCGTTCACTCCTAAAGCCAAGATTTGAGCTGTGGTGGAGATATTTGACACAGCGAACCACACACTCACACATTCCTAGACCCAGAGTGTCAGTGACGGGGCTGGAAAAACAACTTATTTCAATCTACAAAGTCAAGTTTTTTGGTAAATCAATATTGCAATTAAAATACGCTACTACACCCGGGATGAAGCTTCATGAAGCAGTGAACTCAGAGTCCACTAGATGACATCATCTATTGGGGTTGCGCTAAAGGCGCATTGAGATCATGTGATGACTGAGGACAAGAGGATACAGTGACTCCAGCAACTTTAAAAGCTGATGTTTGGACATATTTTGGTTCGAAAAAAAATGAAAGTAGTTACGACTTCATCAAGAGTCATGTGGTCTGTAAATACTACAACACCAGAGTCAAGTACTGGACAATACTACACATATATACTTGTTACTACACTATCACAACACCAGAGTCAAGTACTCGACCATACTAAACATATATACTTGCTACTACACTATCACAACACCAAAGTCAGGTACTGGACCATTCTACACATATATACTTGTTACTACACTATCACAACACCAGAGTCAAGTACTGGACAATACTACACATATGTCCTTGTTACTAAATTATCACAGTATATCGTATTGTTGTCCCTGTATCTTGATGCTTATTGTATCGCCAGATACAGATCTTTTACTAATTTATATATGTGTTTGTTTAGTTTGAAAATTGGTGTACGTGGTATAGCATTACTGCACTGATGGCTACAGTAAAAAACGTTGTTTAAAGCATTAGATTATAGAGCAGAGGGTGCCATCTAGTGGGCACGGAAAATACGGATAATGCTTCAGGAAGCTTCACAGGTCTATCAATACCTAAAACCTTTAAACGTTTGTGGTCTCATTATTTGTTTATTTTTAATGTGTTTCCTGAACACAGATCATTCAATTGCCCGTGACTGATTCTTCAAAAGGTCTTGACTCCAGATGGTAACCCAGAACACCATTAACGTTTCATCCAAACATCTGACCCAATATGTTCTGGACTTTTCCAGTTATTTAGCTATCAGACATAACTCTGAGAAAAATATATCAGGGGAACTGCTATGGATTTTTGTTTTATTCAAATCAAATTTGAAAACAGCCCAAAATACTCACCTAAAGAGAGACTAACTATTTAGTTTTCAACTATGTTTCCAGTCTCCGCTGTTAGCGTGGAAGACACTCCTACACGGCGTGATGTACTGTTTTGTTTTTGTTTATTCAGACGTTTGAAATGTAACACACACAACATCATGTCTCATGAATTTGTAATGTCTTCGCCCTCAGAACTTTTTCCTCCCTCTTTCCCCTCCTCATTTGTGTGATCATTTGCATAAGTAATCCGGTATTTACATTCGTCAATTGCTTCATTAATTAGGTCAGCGATCAAAGCGGAATTCCAGGAGAGGAGAAGAAACAGGGGGCGAAGGGGAAAAAAAAAAAAAAGAAAAAAGGTTGCATTTTGGTGGCTTACTCTTGCAGCCGGTAACAAAAAGAAACCAGGGTGGATGGTGGGGTGCAGAAGAAGGTTTAGATCTAACGAATAATTTCTTATGGGAAGCCTGCTGAGAGATACTGCACTCTTATGTAACGCAGCAACATCATTATGAGGACTCGAGAGTCAGGGCGCCCACGCCATCTGCTGGAAAGAAAGGAGTATTTTTATTTAATTTGTTGGTTGTCAGCTGCTCTAATGACGACCCATGGGGAAGGAGACCAGGGGGTGATAAAAAAAAAATATATCAGTCCTTTCAGGGACTTGATATGAAGCTTTTGAACAATGATGACACATGTGATCCACCGCCGTCATTAGTCGCCGCTTCCTCGCGCCTTCGTCAGCAGGTCCGAGCGCAATTTGTCCACCTTCCACGTACGGCCCGACCTTTCCTCATGACGAGGCGTTATGTTCGGGATACGAGGGGTTACTGACACTCGCGCTGTAGCATATTCTTTTTTTCCAAGATCCCACGGCGACGTCAGTCCTCTGCAGCACTTAACAATCATCCGGAGCGACGTAAATAGAAAGCGCTGACCCATCTGTTTTCCCAACATGCGACGTGAAGTGTACGCACGGATGAAGGCGCCATGATCAATGTGACAGGCGCGAGTGGCTTTGACGAACGAGCGTTGCCTAATTGCACGTATTGAAATCTCTCCGGCTCGCCGAGCACAAATATTAAGCCGCGATTCATTAGCCCGGGTATATATACTTTTAAATCGACCCCCAACAGTCGCCATATTATTGCTTTTTATCGATCGGCGAAAGGTGTACAGTAAATAACGCTTCACTCACGCCGCTGACCCGCGTCGCCGTCTCATCCAGGGATACAATTAGTGGACCCTTTAATTAATCACCGACAGAGTAATTATACTCGGCGGGCTCGGCTGAGAGTTTTCGCCGCTCGTGTTTTTTTCACATTTTACATTGTGTTTCCAAAACAGGTACTTAATCACATCAGCCGTATAATTATGACCAACGTCAGAAGGTGAACAATGGCCAACGTTCCTGTGCACGGAATGGTCGAGCAATGCCTCGGCTCCCTGGTGATAGGTGGCGCCGTGACCTAAAAGTGACAAGAGGTGCATATATCTGTCTCGTAGTGATGTGTCGATGAAACTTCATGAAACAGTGTCATGTTGTTTAGAGGTCAGTAGGTGGCGCCGTCAGTTTAAAAATGATGTTTCATTAGAACAGTTGTTCAAAATAACAGGAAAATAAACGCCATCTAGTGGACTCTGAAGATAATGACACTGTTTCATGAAGCTTCATTAGACCATCACTACTGTTAAGCTAAAAATAAACTGGATTTTTTTTCATATTACTGTTTTCTGTTGTTTTGTGATGGCTAAGAAGGTAGTTAAGATGGAAAATTATAAAATGAAGAGTAAGACAAAACATCTTTAAAATTACACAAAAATATATAAATCAAAGACGGGAATAAAAAAAATATGAAACACCCATTGGCCTCTAAAATAATTTACAGTACTCAGTTGAGTTTGAGACCCCTGTCTTAACCCTTTATCAAACAAATGTGTTTGAGGTTAATTTTGTGTGATCTCAGGGTCAAGATGACCCGAAGGCCTCGAAAACTACTTGGGACTACAGATGGAAATTAGCATTGTCCTAAATCTGGTGCAGCCATCTTTTTAATGTAACTGCACATTGCTCTTTTAAATAAAGAAACAAACTAACTAAAACACATGTGTTTTTGGTATCCCTTGTCTTGCCTTTTGTTTAAAGTTCACCTTGACCTGGAGACAAAACAAGGGATACCACAAACACATTTGTTTTCGGGTCTTCGGGTCACTTTGAGGCCAAGACAACAGATGGGTTAAAGTAACCAGCAACTTTAGACCTCCCCACTGCAGATAATACAACTTTAAAGAGGTACATTATATATTGTAACCTAAATTGAAAGGATAAAAAAGTACATACACATAACCCTTGTGTTACCTCATGGTCAATAACATTTGTTTTCGGGTCCTCTGCGTTTGTTCATTTTTGTGTTGGAATGAAACATCCGGCCACTAAATGGTCATTCCAACCTCCTCAGCTAAAGGAGCGTGGAAATCCTGCGAGATCCCGACGATGACCAAGTACGAGAGGATACAATGGACTGCTGCAGTTTTTAAAGCTGATATTTGGACACAGCTTTGTTTCAAAACAAACTACTTTGTCAGTGTCACGTGGTCTGTGAATTCTGAAATCCTATATATTACCTAAATACACACAACCCTTCAGGGTCAAACAAACCTGTTTTTGAGCCCTTGGGTCAATTCGACCCAGAGATAAAACAAGGGTTAAAGATGTATTTGAATAAGTGAAGCAATATAATTACATTTTCGCTGTTGATATTGTTGTTATTGTTATTGAGTTTGTTAGTGCACAATATTCTTAAAATGTAAAACAATGGCTCTAATAAATTATATATTTAGCTTAAAATCATTTATTCAAAGAATTTATATAAGATACGGTCAACAATAGTGATGTGTTGATGAGGCTTCATGAAGCAGCTGATTGCTGTATCACGATACAGTTTAAAGACCACTAGATGTCACCCTCAGTGAAAATGATGTTTCATTGAATTAGTAGATCAGAGTCAAAGATTATAAAGCAGAGAGTGACATCTAGTGGTCTTTTGAAAATGAAGACACTGTATCATTAAATAACCAATGGAGTATCATGAGGTCTCATCAACACATCACTAGTTAGCGATGTTAAAATTAATCTGTGGCCATTCATACATGGTTGTTAAGGGTAGTGATGACGAGATGAAGCCTCATGAAGCACTGAAGCCTCGCAGCCGAGTAGTTCATCTTTGGAGCAAAGCCTCATGAGGCTTCATTTGCACGACCATGCCATCATGTGGACAATTGGGTGCATTGCATATTTTGTGCGCAAATGATTGTGATAATAAAAAAATGTGCTTGACTTACTTGTTTTCTGAAATACTTATTATTTTTTATTCAAAAAAAGCAACAGTGCTTGGCTTCAGTCTTTTTTTTTATTATTATTATTATTTCACCAGCTTTGGAAGTTCCAGAGCGATTACCGAATCGGTCACGTGACGGGCTGGTTCACTCAGCGCTTCTCGAGACGGTCACGTGACGAGCTGATTCGCGAGGCCTCGAAAATCATCACTACGTCACCACCTACGTAACCAACACACGCCTCGATACACGCTTCATTAAAAAATTCCTGGATTACTCGACACACGCTTCGAAGCCTCGACACAGTCGGACACATCACTAGTTAAGGGTATCTCATGAGCATCAAACACCTTCAAAACATGATCCTTCCACACCCAATAGCATATGAAATACAATCAGCTGAACACTTTGCTTCTTCTGTGTATTAAAAAGCAGAGAAACTGGTACAAAAAAAACCCAAACACGTTTCATATTATTCTGGTAAAAAACCATGTAAAAGTTTAAAGAGTGTCCTCGACAAAAAGGTTACCACCTCCAGTCCTCTGGTAAACTGTTGAACTGTAATTGGCCGCTGTGCTTTTGCTCTTATCAAGAACCCCTTTCATGTCGCGCCTCCGCCGACAGTCCAACTATAACCTTTAGGATCATGACATTAGACTGCGAGCTCCGCTTTTGTCTCCAGTTATCCGGCGCCGGAGTTTTCAGAGCATTCAGCCCCTCTCACGTATTGATCAGCGAGCGACACCAGCAGCGGGGCATTGTGGGAGAACAAAGTGGCTAATAGGACGAGGAAAGACTGAGACAATGCTGATGGTGTTATGTAAGTCATTGATCTTCAATTGCTTCTCGTCTGCCTGGCAAAGTCAGATTTGCTCTTTTGAAGCTTCAGCTTTGAGTTCATTAGCTGAAAATATGGCGTTTTTGTTCCCTTGACAAAAGCTTCTGATGAATGTTGTCGGTCTTGTTTTATTAGTTGCATGTTTTGCTTTCGTAGTCATTAACCCAAGAAATGAATGTGCTGCCGAAACAAGTGTTTCTTTTGTGTAAATACGATGCCTCGGGGACATCACTTATGTAAGGTCTTGTTATGCTTTTTTTTTTGCTTTTTTAGCAGATAATTTTGATCAAAAAATAACTTAATCAACACGTTCATGTTTATATTTCCAGAATGTTGGTAATCCCCGAACCTCAATTACCTGCAACATCAAAGCACACCTGAGTCGCTCAAACATTTGACCGGGTTTAACTGCAGTGATACAAACTCGTGATGGTCTCATGAAGCTTCATGAAACAGTGTTATTACATTCAGAGTCCAATAGATGGCGTCCCTGCACTATTTTACCTTGTTTTGAACAACTGTTCTAATGAAACATCACATCATTTCTAAAAGTGATGGCGCCACCTACTGACCTCTTAACATCATAACACTGTTTCATGAAGCTTCATCACTAGTTAAAAGGAAAACAATCATAGAGCAGACACCACCATCTAGTGGGCTCTAGAAAAACAGTCAGTGCACATCAGTGCTTCATGAAGCTTCACCAGCACATTACTAATACAAACTAAAGATAACACTTGATTTTTATAAGATCAGAAATATGATCTTATAATTTAATCAAGCAGAAGGTTAATGATATATTTCATTTTATGAAAATTAGGATTGTTTTCTAGTGATGGTCTGATGAAGCTCCATGAAGCTTCAGTGTCATTTTTCTTTCATCCACTAGATGGCGTCTCTGCGCTATTTTCCTTTGTTTTGAACAACTGTTCTGTACTGACCTCTAAACAACATGACACTGTTTCATGAAGCTTCATCAACACATCACTAATAGTTGGATCTCAAAATGTGAAGTATGTTTCTGAAAAATCACTTTTACCCCCATTTTGGGATTATTTCCCATAATTCATTTCATGCATAAAACTGAAAATGTAGGCATTCAAAAATATAGGTAATGGGTAAGAGACTGCTCCAATAAAACTCACAGTATGAGTCAAAGACATTGTTCAAAATGTTCCTTCTATTGTAACAGTAATACAGTAATATATTTCTGAGTATCTGAGGTTACCTGGGCTCCCCAGAGGAAACGAACCGAGGGAGAAAAAGCAAACTCAAGTCGACTGCATTTGATTGATGTTTCTTACTCAAGTTGTAGATATAAAACACTATCACACTTTTTCTTTCATTTAATGTTACAGGGTTTTACTTTACGACTGCGGAGCTGCGGGCAACATAGTAAAAGACCCATCTGTCACGGGTCAACTGACAGGACACATAATACAAGTCCGGGTTGAAGCTCATCAGCGTTTAGGTATGAATCTGTGAAGCTTTATCACCGAAGAGTCGGACGAGCCTCTCCTGTGTTATTAAAGCAAAAACATCGCCATCTGGCTGTAGTTAATGCAACTGAGGTATTGTAACATCCAGCGCGGGGACCGCCGTGAAAATGACAAGTTATTTATCCAGAGGAAACCGTAAAGTTTACTGCTTTGCTGATATTTTTTGTGGCTTATTGTATATATTTCTCAAGAGCACTGAGGTCACAAACATGAGTTTAAAGGCATGAAAGGACATGTTTGTAGTTTGAACCATTAAATCAAAAGAAGTGGGTTTTGGGACCTCTAGTTGTCCGTCTGCTCGTATCGTTTTCAAGTCTGCATGACTTCCTAACTTGACTTCCAGAATACATTTGTTGATAGTGTTCATCAGAAAGATGAAGGTCCACAAAATATGGTCTAGAATTACTTTTAAAGATTTGAGGAGGTTGTGATTGGTTCAGAGGTCAACTAGCTCGACCAACGTCTTGAGCTTCACCTTAATGGTAGTGATCCAGATTCATATCTGCAAACTTTTTTTTACTATAATTTTTTTACTGACTTGAATGGCTTTTTATTGTTGCAGCTGACATAACCTGGCCATTTATTATGATGTCACTGGTGCTTGGGATTAAATACTTTTCAGCCAAAAGATAGTTTTAAACTAGTGATGTGTCGATGAGGCTTCATGATACTGCATCAGTTGTTTAATGATACAGTGTCTTCATTTTAAAAGGCCACTAGATGTCACTCTTTGTTTTATAACCTTTGACTCTGATCTATAATTCAATGAAACCTGGAATCATTTTCACTGAGGGTGACATCTAGTGGTCTTTAAACTGTATCATGATACAGCATCAGCTGCTTCATGAAGCCTCACTACAGTGTACCTTATTTTTTTAGAACACAATAGATAACTGCTCTTTAATCTATTTATTTGGACAACTATTTAAATAAAACCTAACAACATTGTTTTAACCGGTGGATGATTTGTAAAAAATACTGCTTCATGAAGCTTCCTCAATCCATACATTTTTGTTAACTACATATATTTGTCGTATTATTTAACGGTCAACTAAAATAATCAACCCTCTTGACTCACATGTTGCAAATGTAAAAGTCTTCCTCTCCAAGATGCAGTAAGTCCCTCATCACGACCATGTTTTGAACTTATTACTTTATAAAGTTGCTCTGAAATCTGGGCGAACGAGGGGTTACAAGAGTCCATTATGATGTAATAATGGCTTCACTCCTCCTCCAGCCAGCTGTAATCACGGCCCGCTTTGTTTATACAACGAGTCCCTTGGAGGTGGAGACTCCCGGGAATGATGAAGTGCAGTGACAAACCACAGTGTTTGACCAATCACAGCAGAGTGGGTGTGGTTATGGTCAACAAGATTTCATCTCCAGAAAAATAAAAGTGGGCGGGGCTTAATATTATTTTCGAATGTAAATATTTGAATGAAAAGAGAGTTTTGTACAAACAAACACACACTGATGATACAATAGAGTCACACATCTATTTAACACACACACACATCAACACATTAGTTGAACTTTAACTATCTCTTGAAAACATAAGCAGTTATTTGTGTAGTTGTGAAAAAATAAATGATTATAATTCATACATTTTTGCCTTAACTTATTGTATGCTTTATTTTTTTGTTGTGTAGGTCACTTCATACTTCACTAGTTCAAAATAATAATGATGCATTCTATTTAGAAACGCCTTTCATCACTCTCAAGGACACTTTCCAGATAAAAGAGGAATAATTTAACGAACGTTCTACTCTCATTTTATATTCATCTAATCAAAAGAACGTCCGCATATGATCACAGAAGTTCCCGGTCACCTTATACTCAGATGTACAGTATCTCAATCTGTAATATCTCTGAGAGTGTAATCAGCCGCGGCGTCCTGGGATCACAGTGATGAATGAAACGTGGCCAGAGGGGGCGGGTTGTGCTTTTAGCAAAACACAGACTCTCGGAGCAGATAAGGGGAAAGAAAATAGTTGTTTAGCTATTGTCTTATCGGTGGGAACTGCATAATGTAATCTGACTCAATGGCACATCAGATTAATCACCGTGATGGTCTGAGGACGGAGAGGAGAGAGAGGAACACTCCACTGCACTGGGAAAAGTATTTCAACTCAGTTACAATCTATTACACTGATTCTTTTGTTTCAAGGGATGCGATACAACACACAGTTAAACTTTAGTTAAATTCAGCTACAGATTGTATTTCTTTTTGGATTTATTTGAACCCGTGTGTTGTCTCTGGGTCAAGGTGACCCGAAGGCCTGAAATAAAATGTGTATCCCTTGTGTTTGTTTTCAGGCCGTCGGGTCACCTTGACCCTAAGATAGAAGGACGCTTATTCGCTTTGTAATTTAGCTTTTCTCGCCTGCAGTTGATACAAAACTCTGGAGCAAGAATTCTGAGCTGCTCTAGTAGAAGAACTCACATTTCCCCGATCCTTAAAGTTCTTCACTGGCTGCCAGTTTTTTCAGGAACATTTTAAAATTCTGGTTCTTACTTTTAGATCTATTCCTGGTCAGACCTTCCTTTAGTGATCAGTAATCTAGTAATGGTTCCTGAACACGCTTCTGTTGTTCATGATACATATGAAAAGTACAGTTTCAGAACAGAGAATTAACTTAAATCTGATCTTTTCTTGTCCTTGTTCTTATTTTTTATTTTGTATTTTTATGAATAATCCTCTGTATTGCTGTGTTCTAATTGGAAGAAAAACACCCTGAAGGAGACCTCCTGAGGGATCAATAAAGTTCTATCTATCTGAAGACTTTTGGACAATTAGGACACCGAACACAGTACTTTGATGTTCACCGACCCAATCAGGATTTAGACATAGAATCACAGAAAGAATTGTTATGTATTGTAATAGAAAAGATACAAATAAAAAACAGGGAGACAGCAGAAGAAGAGTAATTTCAAAATGGGAAAGGACTGCGATTTCTCAACAAGCTTGCTCGCGGATGTACCTACTATTTCTGTCCTGTTGACAATTCCAACTATTTCTCTTCAAAATAACATGGAACGAAGCAGGTGTTTTTCGGACGCAGCCACTACATGTGATCTTGAGAGCGTCGCCAAGAGAGGCCGGAGCCCAGAAGAGGAAGATGGAGCGACAACATTCAACATCTGCAGAGGTTTTTTAGTTTTTTGACAATCAAACGCCTCCTCACAGACCCGTCTCAGATGTGTCCGCACACAGAGCGCTTGCGATGCCAGTCACCTCCCTCCATCTCTAAGTCCCCGTGAGACCTGATTGATATTCCAAACAGAGACGCCGCCGCATCTCAGGCTCACCTTAGTCATTAGTGAGCCCCACAGGGCTGTTTGCATTATAATCTCTGATTTAGATCGCGTTTTACCTGCGCGTCCTTCTCTCAGGGTCTCGCTTGATGTGCACAAGGTTGCAATTGTGGAGAATCTGAGCTCAAATTATTTTATTTTTTTTAGTTTGCATGAGACATTAGGGTTAGAGGTCATGGACGCCCACTTAAATGGACGGATAAGACAGTTAGATAAACATCACAGTGATTTGTGTTTGGTTTACAATACCGAGTGAGAATCAAGACAAATGTAAGTTGATTTTTGTGGAGAGCAAGGCTTTGACAAAATCAGTGGAGGGCCATTAAAGTCCTCAGGGGACACGTTTTATACAGAGGCTGTTGTGAGGGGCCATTAAGTGGATGTGAAGGAGCGGAAAGTATGAAATTAACTAATAAAAATCCATCTAAATATGCTTCAAATTACTATTTTTAATCCTTTTTTTTCTGAAAATCTCCTATAACAGCTATTTTTTTGCAAATATATATTTTAAAATTTCTCTTAAATCCAATGTGGAAGCAACAAATACTCACAAAAAATGAGGAAAATCCTGAAACAAAAACTATATAGTGATATTTAAAGATAAGTGAATAATATAAATTAAATATTGATTGAAATTTGATAGTTTTGAAATGATCTTTAATGGCACCTCTAGTTTCCCCAATATTATATTTATATATATATGTAAAAAATATTTAATTCATTTGATTTAGTTTATTTTCCCATTTTCTGTACTTCAAACTTAAAACAAATTCTAGTACTTGTCGTTATTGTCTTGTTTTCCTTGATTATTTGTGTTGATATATTTAGAATAATTAAAAATGTTTTATTCATGTTATTTTTTGTTATTAATTGTGCTCTATTAAATATTGTCTTTTTTTTTGGTTTATGGTTTATGATTATATATTTTTTTAAATATGGTCCAAACTTGAGCCAAGACTTTGAATCAGGGACGGACTAGAGCAAACAAATAAAATAACGATTTTTTTTAATGGACACTGTTTAATGAAGCTTCATTAGCCTTAATTATCAATAACAAAACCACACAACAATAATAAATACATAAAAACAATGTTCAAAAAAAATTAATTCAAAGTGTCCACTATAACACTATATAATGCCTGTTTTAAATGGATGCACTGACAAAAAACTAAAGATTAACATTAGTGGGAGGTTGATGAGGTGGAGACTTCCGGGATTGATGACACACTGTGACTAACCTTTGTGTTGGACCAATACTAGCAGAGTGGTTGTGGTTATGGTAAACAAGATTTAATCTCCAGAAAAACAAAGTGTTATCAGTGGGCGGAGCTTAAGAACATTTTCTAATGTCATTAAAAGAGAGTTTAGTACGAAATAACTAATGATTCAAATATAGGTCTTTATCCTAAACGTGAAAAATATTTTACAGCTCCTCTGATCACGCTGCCTCCCCACCCTCCTCTGGAACCTTTCCCTTCTTTAAGCACATCCAGCAGTTCTTGCAGTAACTTGTTGAGCGATATTTAGCATGTTCAGTCGGTACTTAGTGGACTTTAGCGGAGATGAGGCTTAAAGTAAATATAACTTTTTATACTTTTTATTTGGTAAGTTTAGGCAAAATATTAACAGCCCTTAAACCTTTAGAGAAATATGTTGGTATGTTCACGTCCCTTTAAGATTCTTGAATCGTTGAACAGCAATAACAACTGAGTGGGTGCACTTCCTCAAAGCAATTATCTGGTGTTCGTGATGAGAATTTAAACAATGTTGTTGAGGCGCAGAAGACGATGCAGCATCCCATTAGAAAAGTTGAGCTTCCACATACACAGAGAAGTTTTTTTATTTAATTGATAATATATATTATTGAATATATAATAATATATAATCATTTCATATCAGGAAACTAAGGCCAGAGGTGTTTTGATTCATGATGGTCTGATGAAGCTTCATGAAGCAGTGTCATGTTGTTCAGAGGTCAGTAGGTGGCGCCATCAGTTTAAAAATGATGTTTTAATAGAACAGTTGTTCAAAACAAGGTAAAATAGTGCAGCGACGCCATCTAGTGGACTCTGAAGATAAAGACACTGCTTCATGAAGCTTCATCAGACCATCTCTAGTTGTAATGTATTGATAGTTAAGTAAAAACAAATTGTTCTAAATGTATATATCTCGAGTGTGGACTCATTATTGAATTATTATTTATTATAGTCAATTTCCTGCTGAAATATATTTTTCCTCGACTGCTTAATGTACATATAATATTTATTTGATTTGAATTGTTACAAATGCGATTTATATCTCAAAACAACATTTGTTCTCGGTTATTATTAGCTGCTTTTTCTGTCATGATAATAACCCATGCAGCACCAAAAATACTTTTGTTCTTTTTAAATTGACAAATAAGGAGCAGAAAACAGAAAAAAAAGTCCAAAACACATGAAAAATATTTGCAAAAAAACAAGCAAGTGAAAAGGATTGCAAGTTAAGGCTTTGGTCATTGGATTGGTGTGTTGATGAGGCTCATGAAACAGCTGGTGAGGTATCATGATGCAGTGTCTTTATTTTGAAAGGCCTCTAATCTGGCATCATCAAGTGCCATCTAGTGGCAGACAATTCAATTCAATTTTATTAAGTGTCTTATCATAACAAAGTTATCTCAAGACACTATACAGTTGAAATAAGACTTTAGTTGATTAAGGAAAAATAGATCCCAGCAATTCACTACACTATATCATGATTTACTATCAGCTGTTTCATGAGGCCCCATCACTAGAAAGTAGTAGTGATGGTCTGATGAAGCTTCATGAAATAGTGTCATTATCTTCAGAATCCACTAGATGGCGTCTCTGCACTATTGTACCTTGTTTTGAACAACTCTTCTAATGTAATATCATTTTTAAACTGATGGCGCCACCTACTGACCTCTAGACAACATGACACTGTTTCATGAAGCTTCACCAGACCATCACTAGTAAGTAAAACTCAGAGAGTTGCCAATATGTATTTTAGAAATCCCAATTTTTCTTTTTAATTTGGGTTTTAATTAAAGACACTTTAAGTGACATCTAGTGGCCTTTTAAAATGAAGAAACTGTTTTATTAAAAAAAACGATACAGTATCATGAAGCCTCATCAACATATCACTAATAACTCAAGTTACTGTTTGGTGGAAACTTTTGGGGTACTATAATTCAAGGATTGTGAAACTGCGATGGAAGTATACCAGCGAACTAACAGCTCTGCACTTCAGCAAGGAATGGGACACACATGTAAGTATGTAAGTAAGTAAGTAATATTTATCTATATAGCGCTTTTCGAGACCAGGGTCACAAAGCACTTAAACAATCAAAACAATACTCAAAAAAGTACATACTTTAAAGATCAAGATAACACTGAGAACAACACAGGAGTTTGAGAAATTCAAGTAAAAACCTGAACAAATAGAAACGTCTTAAGATGTTTCTTAAAGGAGTCAGTAGATCCATCAAGCGCAAAGAGAGAGGAAGATCGTTGCAAAGCTTAGGAGCAACAGTCTGAAAAGATTTCTCTCCTCTGGTCCTGAGCCGTGTGCGTGGAACCATAAGTAGATTCTGATCCACAGACCTCAGAGCCCGAGCTGGGGTGTAAGTCTGGATCAGATCAGTGATGTGAGGAGGAGCCTGACCATGAATAGATCTGAAAGTAAGAACCAGAATTTTAAAGTTGATCCTGAAAGAAACTGGAAGCCAGTGAAGAGTTTTAAGGACCGGAGAAATGTGAGTTCTTCTACTTGAGCAGGTTAGAATTCTCGCTGCAGAGTTCTGAATCAACTGCAGACGAGACACATCCTTCTTGTTAAGACATAAAAACAAACTGTTACAATAGTCCAGACGAGAAGAAACAAACGCATGGATTACAAGATCCAGATCATGTTCCGACAACATTTTCCTAAGTTTAGAGATTTTTCTCAGTTGAAGGAAACAGTTTCTGGTCAGTTTTCTGCAGTGTTGAACAAGAGACATGTCTTTATCAAATACAACACCCAGGTTTCTCAGGCTCAGTTTGACAGACTGACCTAAGTCACCCAAGTACTGACTCAACCCTGGAATCTTATCATCAGGAGCAATCACCAGTGTTTCAGTTTTGTCCACATTTAGCTGCAGAGTGTTTTTCAATTTTCTTGAAAGTAAAACATGTGAATTTTTTGAGATTTGAAAGGAGGAATATATGACAACAAAGAGCAACATAAAGAGAGTCCAGAAGACACGAGGTCCATTAGCTTCGAGTCTGAGAAACAATACCTGATGAAACATTGGATCATTTCGAGGAGACATTGCAACGGTTATTTAGTGATGTTGTAACGGGAAGGAAATATTGAAATCTTCCTCTGATTGAAGGCGCTTTTATTGCTTTTGTCCGCCTGGTGTGAGTCAGAGCCAAGACGAAGGCGCAGGTGCCCGGGCGACTCTCCGTGAATGAGAATTAAATTAATGGAGAGCAGGTGGAGACTTCAAAGGCAGCCACCAAATGTGCTCACCATGGCCGAGCTCAGCTGCTGGATCTCCGCCACGCCGGAGCCAGAGCCGCGTATGGAAACTGTCGATTATCAGGGAGTGTTTCCAGCAAACACCGTGACGGACTCAGATCTCATGTTCATCTGGTCGACCTTGAACACCACCCCTGAGTTATATGTTTTATTACTTCAGGTTCTACGAATTGGTGCGAAGCCCACTCTCCAGGAGCGAAGCAGTTAGAGGGCGGAGCGCCAAATGACATAGAACACGTTTATTGACTGATGTATTTTTGTGTTGTCGCATAGGACAAACATTTGCAACAAAACTATTTTTGTAACATATGTTGATTCCTGAATTTGTGTTTGATGTTGACACTGAAGAAAATATATTTTCTGTCGATCCTACAGTGGCCGAGAAAGCTCACAACAAATGCAAATGCTTTGTTTTGTTGTTTTTTTAATAAAAAAAATTGAATTTTGAATTGAAAAAAACATAGTTGCTTTGACTTCTAAATGGTTTTCAATCCATTAAAAAAATAAAGACTGAAGGAGGTGCTGTATTCAAGGCAATGACGTTGTGTGTGTTGTCGCTTAATGATTTTGTGTTGTGGCTTTTGCCAATGGCTTGTTGCTTTTGCATTAATGTTGTTGCTGATCATTTTTGTGCTGTTGCTTTTGCAATTATAGTGTTGCTTAATGTTTTTGTTTAGTTGCTTTTGAAATTATGTTGTTGCTTAAGCGCTTTGTGACCCTGGTCTCGAAAAGCGCTATATAAATAAATATTACTTACTTACTTACTTACTTGCTTAATATGTTTGAGTTGTGTCTTTTGCGAATTTTGTTGTTGCCTAATTTTTTTGTGTTGTGGCTTTTGTAATTGTGTTGTGACCTAATGTTTTTGTGCGACGGCTTTTATAATTGTGTTGTTGATTAAAGTTTTTGTGCGGTGGCTTTTAAAATTGTGTTGTTACCTAATGTTTTTGTGTTGTGGCTTTTATAATTGTGTTGTTGTTGAATGTCCGTTTCATAAACTAGTATTGTTTGTTAGAGAATTTGTGTTAGACAAAAGGTATATTTCTAACCATTTAAACTACCGTATTTTCCGCACTATTAGGCGCGCTTCTGTTAACATTATATTCAATGAATGGCCTATTTTGGAACTCTTTTCATATATCGGGCGCACCGGATTATAAGTCGTTTTTAAGAAAATTAAAGGCTTTAAGTGTGCCTTATAGTGCGTCAAATACGGTACACTTTAGTGTTATTATGTTTTGTTATTTGAAACAAAACTAAAATAAATATCATGTCAAACTAAACTGCTGAGTATTCATTATTCTTTCTGCTATTTTAATATATGTTCAATTGGGTCTGGAATGACATAAATCCCCATATTTTCAAACGTTGCTTTGAGGAAATACAAAAGGAGATTTTTTTGAAAACTCGAATGATGAAAAAAAAAAAAAAGAAATCTCCTATTTTCCATTTTTCTACTTTGCTTTTCATGTTCATCAAATGGAGGTGAAACAGAACCAATCACTTCTTCAAGACGACATATCACTCTCTGTGCTGAAATTGAAAAATAATAAAGCTGCGAGTCAAACAGAAGCCTCGATGATGAAGCAAAGACTCCGTGTTCCGAGCTCGATTACAACGAAAAAGCGTGAAAAACTGTCGGCACACGTTTCTCAGTGAAACTCGTCGAGAAGTGTTTTGTGTTTAGTTCGCTGAAGGCAAATGTGGAACGTTGAAGTAATTTCATATTTGTTCGTCGCTGAGGCTGCGGCGAGGAACACGTTCAGGAAAACTTTCAGGAACACGTTCAGGAACAGACTTCAGTCAGAAAGAGTTCACAGGCTGAGGATGATGCTGAAGGCATCCCAGCTGGTATAAGGTCAGAGGTCAGAGGTCGGGGAGGCCTGTTGAGATTGACCACAGGACAAGTGGTACAAATATCTTCCTTGAGAATGTTAGGAGATACAGAACTTCTTAGTTTTCGTTCAAAACCATCTCAAGTCATCGGACAACATTTAAGTGATAACTATGTTTATTGGAATTGCATCTTAATACATATTACTACTAATATCACGATAATATTATCATTGATCATATCATTATTAATGTTGTTTTCAGCATTGTTATTAATATTTTTGTATTATTATTATTATTAGTAGCAGTAGTAGTAAGGATAGTAAGAGTAGTTTAAGTAGTGGAAGTAGTATTATTATTAGTTGTATTGTTAATAGTGGTAGTAGTAGTAGTAGTAGTAGTAGTAGTAGTCGTTGTAGTAAGGGTAGTAGTAGTGGTAGTATAAGTAGTAGTAGTCGAAGTAGTATTATTGTTGTTGTTATAATTATTGTTATTATACATAGTAGTAGTAATAGTATATATAGAAGTAACTGTAGTAGTAGTGCTAGTAGTAGTGGTAGTAGTAAGGGTAGTAGTAGTGTCACTAGTAGTGGTGGTAGTAGTATTAGTAGTAGTAGTTGTAGCGGAAGTAATATTATTAGTACTAGTGGTAGATTTGTCAGTTTTGAATTAACGAAAAGTTATTAAAACTACTTTTTAATCTAAAGTTTATTGTCATTGTTTTGTGTTTTTAATTAATTGTACACTAATATAATGGTTTGATTTTTTATTTTTATTTATTTTTTATTCTATTTCTTATGTTTAGCCTTCCATTTTTTTATATTACTCTTATACTATATACTTCTCCAGTATTAATTTCTCCTCTTTTTCATTATTATTATTTTTTTTATGTGTAATTTCTTTTAAACGTTATTTTAACGTACTCATTTATTCCCTTATTTAATTTACAGTAAACTTTTTGTGTTTGGTTTTATTTGTACTATATTTTTGTTCATTCATATTTATCCTTTCATGGTATCGTTTTCCAAATTCACTTGATTTTAATTATTACATTTTGACTGTTTCATGAAATAATACTAGATAAATATTTGTGTAGCAGATACGGACAGAAAAGACCATAAATGTAATAATAATCAATTTAAAAAAATAGTTGAACGTTTCCCTAAACTAAGTTTTTTATCAACTTCAACACACGCCTGAACGAACTCTCAGGACGCCGTTAACAACTGTGACTTTGCAGTCATTTTCTGTATCTGACTCAACTAAAGGTTATTCCCGGCGGGATGCTTTCTCCCCGGGTTTCCTCTTTTGCTGCATAGTAACTCAGATCAATACGTTCTTTCACTGCTCTTCACAGGGTACATGTTGTTTCCTGCAGACAGAACACGCACACACACACACACACACACACACACACACACACACACACACACACACACACACACACACACACACACATACACACACACAGAGAGCATCACACAAAAGTACACAGCCTCATCTAGAAGTCAGACAAACACCCATGGTGCGTTCAAGGGCCCTCCATATCTACACCGCCCTGAGATACGTCTGTCTTAACATCAAATCCTGTTGGATCTGTTTGGAATTAAAGGATATTAAGATCCTCTA
Organism: Callionymus lyra; assembly: GCF_982586985.1. Lineage (NCBI taxonomy): Eukaryota > Metazoa > Chordata > Actinopteri > Syngnathiformes > Callionymidae > Callionymus > Callionymus lyra. Next base: position 5,858,755 of record NC_141823.1, read on the forward strand.
AA